>NW_004567144.1:5030894-5043207 GCF_000260355.1 Condylura cristata
TGGGGATTACAATTGAGATGAAAAAAAAAATGTGAAAAATGATGTAAAAATAAACTTTTTAATTAAAAAAAAAAAAAAGAAAAGAAAAAAAGAAACAGCTTCCATTTCAGCACCGTTACTTGCAGAAACACGATCCCTTTTCAACTTTTCAACCACCTGGGGAGGCAGTTATTGTATCCATTTTTTAAAGATTTATATATTTATGCATACAAGAACTGGGGTATAGACCAGAGGGTGCAGGGGTGGTGAGAGGATTTACCAGACAGAGTGGGGAGCAGCAGGCAGACTGACAAACTACACTGCAGAGGGGAGCAGCGGGCGAGACAGGAGAGGTCTGCCATGCCATGTGGGTCACCTCCCAGAGCCCCAGAGCCGGGGATCAAATTCACACTGACGTGACTGTGGCTAGCTTGCAAGTGCTGTGTCCTAACCCGTTGTATCACCTGGGAGGGCCTGTACCCACTTACCCACTTTTTTTTTTTTTTTTTTTTGCAGAAACGAGATGAAGTTTCAGAAAGCAGAAGTGACTCATGCTAATCAGTCAGCAAGTAGGGCTTGGGGCCAGATCCCATGCAGACTGCTTTAGCATGCTGTCTGGATACTGGGGCTGGAGACGTCTGATCCTCCCCCAACACACCTCAGACCAAGGACGGGTTCGTTCAGGGACCACACTTTCACCACATGACTCCAACCAGGCATCTATATGAAAGTCAGCACTCACCTCCTGGGGCTGGTGTCATGGAGGGAACTTCTCACCCTGACCCTCCTGGCTTACCAGGGAGAAGAAATGTCAGCGTCTCCAGGATGAGGAGCCTGAAGGACTAAGTGAAATCCTGCCCAGGAGCATTATGGGGCTCCCAGAAGCCTCTAGCCCATCACAGGCCAGCTCCTGAAGCTGGTCTGGCTGGAAAATTCCTTACTTCTGGTATTGGCCTGCATCTGCCCCATTCCACTCTGTATGTGGGCCTCCACTAGCTCGGGCCTGGGGGGAGACTCTCCAGAGGTGCAGGTGGCAACATTTTCACTGTGCAAACAATCTGATGACATCAGCCCAAACTTGGTAGATTATTGAGTCCCTCTCACTCCTATAGACAGGTAGAGGCTGTCTGTCCCCTTGGGATGAGCCACTCCTTGAAAGGAAGTCACTGGCAGGCCACACCTTGGCTTCTTGCATTCCCTTGTGTAGCTCCACAGGATGAGGTGAACCAGGATAAGAATAGACATTTATTGAAAGTTTAAGAAACTCGCTCAGATCACACAGCAAGTGGCACAGACCTCAGGCTTGGAGCCTTTTCAGGTTAGCATGACTGGGGCCAAGGATGGTGCCACAGAGGACAACTTTGGCTTTTTCTGTACTGTTTATATGGAGACTGTATTCACATATTAGCTGTGTGATTTACAAAGTCATCAGAAAGGAAAATAAAATTAAGCTAAAAAGGTGGGACCGTTGGTGAATATTTGAATTTGAATATGGCCAGCGGATGAGATAAAAACCTATAGCCGTGCTATTTTGCTAATTTTGACAATGTGGAAGAATGAATTTGTTGGTAGGAAATACAAAATGAGGTAGTTAGTGTAAAGGTCTATCACATCTGCTGCTTTCATCTGGCATGGGAAACAAACACGCAGAGCAGAGCAGACAATAGGTAAGCAAATACTGTTAGCTGGTGATAGGACAGGGGACAAGAAAGTCCTTTGTGCTGTCCCTGCAACTTTTCTGTAGTCAAAATTATATCAACATAAAGGTTCTTGAAAGTCTGTCAAGCGGGATGAGTTTGCTGTTAGGGTCTCTTCTAATGGCCTGCTGAGAGGCCTTGGGAGAAGAAAGCTTGGTGGTGGTGGGGGTTGTTGCTGAGGAGAGGTCGGGAGGACTGGCTCTCCAGAACAGATGCTCCCTGGCTGTGGTCTTGACGTCATCCCTGCCCACATTTCAGTCTTCACTCCTTCCCAAAGCTACCTGTTGCTTCTGGACTCCTGGACTTCCCGTTTTTCCCATTGTTTGGCTACTTGCAACCACTCAACCCCGACTTCCTCCTCCCTACTTAACCTGACCCTCTGAACCAGGACAGGAAGCGCAGCCTGCCCACCAGGGAAAGCTAAAGGAGAAGGCTCCTTTTCCACTCCATTCAGGGCCGCTGAAAGAAGGTGTGGTCTGTGCCCAAGGCCTGGGAGAGGAATGGCTGTTGGTGTCATCAGCTGATAGACTAGAGCTCTATTTTTTTAAAAAAAAGATTTATTTATTTATTCATACAGAACTGGGGTACAGGCCAGAGGTGCAGGGGCAGTGAGAAGATTCACAGAGACAGAGTGGGGAGCAGAACAGGCAGATTGACAAAGTACACTGCTGAAAGGAGCAGCAGGTGGGTCAGGAGAGGTCTGCTGCGCCATGTGGATCAATTCTGGGGCGGGGATCGAACTCATGCTGAAGTGGGCTTTAGCTTCTTAGTGCTGTGCTTTAACCCGCTGCGCCACCAGGGAGGGCCCTGGAGCTCTTTTTCTCAGAGGAAAGTGGGTCTCAAAGCTGGGCAAGGTCCCTGTGGGAAGCCTGTTTTCTCTGGGAGTAGCCAGTTTGGGCTGGGGATCCTGGCTTTGCAGGGTTCCCTGGAGGCCAGTGCCCACCCCCAAGTATAGGGGTCCCCCCTGGATCCTTGTGACTCCCCATTGTGACTCTCCCTGGCACCCCCACATTGTGCTTTAAGCTGCCTGCCTGCAACCCTGCACAAGGCCCACTGATGATGGACTTGACTCCTATCTGGACTCTGTCCTCCTTAACTTGGAAAATTCCTCAAGTAGCCACGTAAATTCCCTAAATTCCCAACAGGGTGTGGCATTGGTCTTGGGGATTTATCCACATACTCTGCCCGGGACTGCCAAGTACCAGGCCCCCTATCAGTGCTGAGCCTGTGTTTCTCTCATAGACAGTAAGCCATCTGTACAGGCACAGCTTCAGTGCTTCTGCCAGAGCGCAGCCGGCCCCCTGCGAGGCACAGTAGGGTGGGAGGAGGACTTGGTGCTATCTGGATGGGATCCTGGCTCTGCCATTCCTAACTGTGACCTTTCACCCATTATTCCACCTCTCTGTGCTTTGGTTTCCTTCCCCATCTGAAGAAGAGTTAATGTTGTATAGTCAAAGCTCTCAGAGCAATGCCCCGCCTGTGGTCAGTGTTGTGTATGAATTGTTAGCTGCCCCCTTGCTGTGGCTGCTGAGGTCCTCCCAGGGGACAGCTTCATTTGCATTGATATCCTGCACACCCCAAACCTGAAAACCTAAACCCTTGTCCTGTCTGAGATGTAGACTTGGTCAACAGATCTGATGCTTTTGGCTGTGCGGTCTGAATGCCAATTTGAGTTCAGTGGCCAAGTCTTCCAGGCTAATGGGGTGGGACGCACTATCAGTGCGTCCAGATGCAGTGCCCGGCTGGGTGGGTGCCTACTCTGAGCTGTGGGTACTAGAAACTTGGCCTTCCTTCTGGAGGACAGGACTTAGAGGAACTCCAAGACACCAATTTGAAAACATGATTTCTCCCATAGTACTAGAAATTCCTCACTCACAGAAAACCAGGCTCCTTGCTGAGTCTGCCAAAATGCCTGCCGCTGATGGGACAGACAAGACAGTGGCAATAATATTAATCAGTAATGCTTACATGGCACTTCTGATGTGCCAAGTGCTGCCTGAAGCACTTTTACGTATATAAATCCTCATAACAGATGGGAATGGGCTCGGCTCTAATTTTAATCCTATGGTAAAGGTGAGGAACCGGACTCAAAAAGGTTAAGTAACTTGCCAAGATTAAACATCCAACAAGCGATAGAGCCTGGTTTACAAACCACACAGATTGGCCTTAAAAGTCCACACTCTTCACCACACTGTTCTACTGTCGGGTTTGGAAAGGTCATTAGAAGACAGAGGGCCCAAATCTGGCCCCTGGCTGGGCCTGCTGATGGTCTGCTCCTTATGCAAATCTCCAAACAAGGTTCCAGAGGCGGAGCTGTGGTGGGACCCAGTCCAGAAACAAAGGAACTCCTCCCACATGCCACTGGGGGTGCCAAGACAGAAGAAGAAGGAAAGGAGTTGGGAAGGGGGGTGGTGGTTACCAAGGAAACAGTGTGGTAAAGCTGAAAGGCCAGCCTGTCTGGTGCTAAAAAAAATTTCAGTGATATTTTTAAAAGCTTGAGGTTTTTTTGGAGGATGGCTTAGGACAAACCCTCCATAAAACTCAAACCAATTTTTAGCATATTTGCTAGTGAATAGTGGTCTTTCATATAATTACCCAGAGTATTTATAGATTCCAGTAGTTTCTAGTAGCAAAGCAGCACTTGCATATGAAGCAGTGGGCGGAGGTGGGGTGGGCCTAGGAGAAGACAGCTGTGAGAGGGAGATAGTTAGAGGCAGGTAAGTGTAGGGAGCCCAGCATGAAAGGGATCTGTTTAGCCTCTTTGAACTCCGGTGACAAGGAACCTTTACTTTCTTATCTACACCCACTCCTGTTGCTGCTTTAACGGTCCCAGAGCATGACTTGTCCGCAGAACATTCTTTGGCAAACACGTTCTTTGGCCCAGAGAATGGGAGCTGTTCTCTTGGCCCTATCTTCAAGGCCTTCTAAGATCTGGACCCAGCCTCCTGCCCTGACTGATTCTCCACTCTGTTTTGTGTATTCTGTTTTCTAGCCCAGCTGGGTCATACGCTGTTGCAAGCATGCCCCAAGTTTCCACTGCTTGGCTGGTCTTGACTGAGTCTTATCCCCTATCCAGGACACAGAAATGCAGCTTAGCTCCATGAAGGCATAAAAAGTTCCTCTACTTGGGCCCAGCCTCTCTGCCTGAGGCTTCCAGGTCATGGAGCAGGACAGAAGGAATTGATGAGAAAACCCAGGGAAGGAAACAGTAAGTTTTGTATCCTATACCTACCTTCCAAACACAGAAACAGATTGAAGAAGTTCTGCAGGGTGATTCTGACTACAAGTGTGCTTTGATAGCTGGTCTTCTGACTCCAGGTTCTCGCCCTCAGAACTATTGATTCTGCTGGGAATCATTGACAAGTCTAAAGAGGCACAGGCAGGTGCTGGAGGATCTCAGTGGTCATCCACTGGGTACAGGATCAGTGTAGTTGGTAATAGTGGTGGGTTGGCTTGGAAACCAGCAGGTCTGGGTTTCAATGCCATATGGACCACTTCAAAGCCATATGACTTGGGTAAATCACTTCATTTCTTGGAGTCTGTTTGCTCATCTGCAATGTGGAGGTACATCCCATGACAAGGGTGAAATGGTTTATAAGGTTACCTGAGGTTAATTTAGGTAAATTAACTGGTGAAATGTCTGGCTTTCTTTGATACCCATTCTACGTCACCTCCCTCCCTATCCCTTCAGCTAGTTTTATAGTCTATCATCTCTGCTATTTATAAGCATATTTGTTTACTGACTGCTTACTCTGTTGGAATATACTTTTCACAAGAAATATGTTTTTTTTCTTAAAAATTTATTTATGCATACAGAACTGGGGTATAGGCTAGAGGTGCAGGGGCAGTGAGAGGCTTCACCAGAGACAGAGTGGGGAGCAGAACAGGCCGACTGAAGAAGTACACTGCTGAGGGGAGTAGTGGGCAAGACAGCAGAGGTCTGCTGTGCCATGTAGGTCACCTCCCTGACCTGGGATTGAGCTCATGCTGAAACTCCTTTGGCTAGCTTCATAGTGCTATGCTTTAACCCTTTGCACCACCAGAGAGAGCCCAGTTTTGGTTTTTGTTAGCCATGGCATCCTCAATGCCCTGAACACTTCCTGACATTGAGCAGCTACTTGTATTTATTGAGTTCTTCAGTGAAAGGATGGTAAGCTCTGCAAAGGGCAAAGGTAGATGGGTGATGTTCATGTATGGGTAGATATAGCTCATGTATTAAGGTCTTGGTGACATCTGCCCTTCAATGCTTTGCATTTGGTCATTTCTGCTGGTAGCATGTCACCTAGCACTTGTCTAGGACCTATATTTGTGGAACCATGCCTATTAAGGAAGGTTTTGGGAAGTTGTGTTATAAAGACAAAAGTATCAAACTCATGTGGTCACTGTATTAAACTTCCTAAGGCTGCCATAGAAATTACCATAAACTGGGTGGTTTAAAACAGTAGAAGGAGATTCTCTCTTAATTCTGAAGGACAGAAGTATAAAGTCGAGTTGTCCACAGGAACACACTCCCTCCAGAGGCTCTAGGGGAGAATCCTTTCTTTGTTTTGTCCAGCTTCTTTTAGCTGACTGACATTTCTTGGCTTGTGATCCCATCACAATCTTTGCCTCTATCTTCACATGGTCTCCCCTTCTTTCTCTCTCTCTCAAATTGAGGTAGCATTAGTTTACAGCACTGTGTAAGTTTCAGGTACCCAGTTTATCACCTTGGCAACTGTATATTTCACACCACACCCACCAACAAGTGCCCGGTCACCATCTACCACTAAGCTATTCCTTCCTCCTCCTCCTCCTCTGGTAACCATCACTTTGTTGTCAGAGTCTAAGGGTTTGTTTTTGTTGTATTTGTTTGGTTGCTCTTGTTTCTTTCTTTCTTTTTTTTTTTTTTTGTATTGTACAAATAAACGAAACCACACTGTATTTGTCTTCCCCTTTTGACTTCATTTAACATAATCCCTTCCCCTTTAGGTGCGTCTATGTTGTTCCAAATGACAAGATTTCTAACGGTAATATTCCATTGTGTAATTCATGCATTCACATAGGACACAGGGTTGTTTCAGTATCTTGGCTGTTGTAAATAGTGCTGCAGTGAACATAAGGGTGCACATATCTTTTTGAATTAGTGTTTTCATGTTCTTTGGGTAAATATACAGAAGTGGGATCACTGGATCATACGTGGTTCTATTTTTAAGTTTTCGAGGAATCTCCATACTCTTTTCTGTAGGGCCTGAACCAATCTACATTCTCACCAACAGTATAAAAGGATCTCCTTTCCTCCACATATGGGCCAACACTTAGAGTTTTTGACTTTTTGATTGCAGCCATTCTAACCGATGTGAGGTATGTCTCTCTCACAGGGCACTTGTGATGACTTTTAGGGCCCACCAATCCAGGATAGTTTCTTCATCACAAGATATTTAAATTAATTACATTTACAAAGATTCTTTTTCCAAATAAGATACCATTCACAGGTACTCTGTGGACTAGGACTAGATGTATGTTTGTGAGCTGTTTTTACAATTCCCTCACTGTTACTATAGAGTATATTTTGAGAAATGGCATCTTGAGAAAAATGTATCTTCCTTTTAGAAAGAATGGGGGTAAAGATGGAAGTAGTACACAAGAAGAAACAATTTCTTGAAAATTAAAAGGAGGCCCTCCCTGGTGGCACAGCGGGTTAAAGCGCAGCATTAAGAAGCTAAAGCCACTTCAGCATGAGTTCGATCTCCGCCTGGCCTGGAGATGACCCACATGGCGTGGCAGACCTCTCCTGGCCCGCCCACTGCTCCCCTCAGCAGTGTACTTTGTCAATCTGCCTGTTCTGCTCCCCACTTTGTCTCTGGTGAATCCTCGCACTGCCCCTGCACCTCTGGCTTGTACCCCACTTCTGTATGCACAAATAAATAAATCTTTAAAAAAAAAGAAAATTAAAAGGATACAACAGTTCTCCTCAGGATGTGGGGGTCTGGTCTGGGTAGTGACCTAGCTCTCCAGCTGATGCTTTTTGTGTGTTGAGGACTGAGAATCACTACACATAAAGGCATGGAGCTGTAATTAGGAATTGCATAATTACATCCGATGGAGAGTAATGGCTATGCTGTGCTTTCCATTTAATTAGTTCAGGAAGAATGTCTGGGCATTGATGGGGGGCAGAGGCTTGAAGAGCTCTTCAGGTAATTGTGATGCATGGTGAGTGTGGAAAACCATTAGTGGTGTTGGGGCCAGGAGAATTTCAAAACACAGCTGTTAATGAATATTATCTTCAAGAGTAGGAACAAGGTTCACAATGTTGACATGAATAGTGAGCCCTCTTGACCTACTCAGTAAGAGAATAACACCATGGAAGTGGGTGCCTACAGGCAGCAGGGTTGGGGGATGCTCAGAAGTGTGAGGATAGTACAAAGCAGAGTACATCCCTGGAAACACCAATGTTTAGCAGCCTCAGCCCTCAGATGGAGACTACGGGGCTGTGGGAACAGGGGGAGCTAGCAGAGAGCAGCAGAGGGTTGCCCAGAGGAGAGAGGAGGTGTTATTTAAGACTGGGGGAGAGTGGGGAAGTTGTTGGTCTGGGCCTAGTGGCCTGTGGTCCCTGCTCCCATCTGGCCTAGAAATGGGTCTCCCGTGCTGTGGCTGGTAGACCAGAGTGGGGTCTGCATCTACTCTGCCGGCTTTCTGAAGGACAAGTCGGCCTTTAGCTTGGTTCCTATGTTCCTAGTGCACATGTGAGGTTAAGACTAACTGGCTTGAAGTCTCCTAAAGGACTGACTAACTGTTTCTGAGGTTGAGGTTTCCAGAAGGGATACTCCCACCCTTCTCTAGGGGGTCTTATCCAGGGGTCTTATCTACTATCTTCCTAGGCCTCCCAACTCCCTGGGGAGGTGAGCCAGGCAGCCATTACTATGATTTTTCTTATTTCTTTTATTCTGTTAAAGCCTATATAAGAGTTAAAATTTTCACCATTTATTTTCTGTACAAGTATCATAGCTATCTTTTATTATATGATATGATTTGAATGCTAGGCAATGTATTCTTCACATATAGAATGTTACTGCATTTAACCTCAACATCTTAAATCATTTAATATATTGAAAGGATAAAAATTGGATGATGGATGGGCCCTCCCTGGTGGTGCAGCAGGTTAAAGCACAGCACTAAGAAGCTAAAGCCACTTCAGATATGAGTTTGATCCCTGCCTACACCGGAGCGGGGAGAGGTCTGACCCACATGGTGCGGCAGACCTCTCCTGACCCACCTGCTGCTCCCCTCAGCAGTGTACTTCATCGATCTGCCTGTTGTGCTCCCCACTCTGTCTCTGGTGAATCTTCTCACCGTCCCTGCACCTGTGGCCTGTATCCCAGTTCTGTATGCATAAATAAATAAATCTTTAAAAAAATAGGATGATGGTTTGAAGTATTTTTTAAAAAAGATTTATTTATTTATTCGTATAGAACTGGGGTACAGGCCAGAGATGCGGAGGGTGAGAGGATTCACCAGAGACAGAGTGGGGTGCAGAACAGGAAGATCGACGAAGTACACCGCTGAGGGGAGCAGTGGGCAGGTCTGGAGAGGTCTGCCACGCCATGTGGTCACCTCCAGGACAGGCGGGGATCGAACTCGTGCGGAAGTGGTTTAAGCTTCTTTGTGCTGTGCTTTAACCCGCTGTGCCCCCAGGGAGGGCCCTGAAGTATTTTTTTACAAACTTTGGAGTTCTAGATGATTTTAAAAATAATTGCAACTATGAGGGAGAATCCACCTGTATTAAATTTTATACCTGACTGCCTGACTTTCCCCCACAATTGTGAAGTGAAGTAAGGACTGGATGTCTGTGGGAATCAACCTCTTTGTTTTGAGTACTTTAACACAGAATCTCATTTTTTAAATTTAAGTTATTTTACTTTGGCAGCTGGGATGCCATTTAAAAAATGTGGTGCATATAACTCAAAATTTTACTATTTCAACCATTTTTAAAGGTTCAGTGGCAGTAAATGTATTTCCCAAGCTGTGCAGCCACCAGCACCATGTGTCTGCAGAATGGGCGTGCCATCTTCCTGCCCTGGCAGTGTGCCCACTTGACATTCCCCCCCGCATTCCCCTCGCCCTCCCCGGGCCACAGAAAGCCACTTTTCTGCATTGCCTCTGTTCATTTGATTACTCTAGAGATCACATACATTGGAGATCAGTCTACTTCATATAGCATAACGTCTTTGTTCTTGATGTGGTAGCATGCGCCTGAATTTCCTTCCTTTCTAAGATTAATATTCCTTTGTATGGGCACACCCTGTTTTATTCACTGGTTCACCCATCAATGGTCATTTGGAGCATCTCCACTCTTCAGCTAGTATGAATAATGCTGCTATAAGCTGGGATTATTACTTTGGGGATAAGGAAGTGAGGCTCAGAAGGGATCAGATAGTGAAGAAGTGGCAGGGCCAGGATTTAAATGTTGGCTTGACCCCAGTCCTACTCATTGGCTGGGTTAGGTGACCCCCAAAAGAGCAGTTGCCCTGCTCTCCAAACCTCCATCACCAGCAGACCTCGCTCCCATTTGAATGGGCTATCCACTCTCCCTGGGATCTCAGAACTGGCCTGCTAAGTGAGGACTGTCATGGAGAAATCCTTCTTTTTATCCTACACAAGTCCCTGGGGTCAGGTAGGTGGTCTTCTTTGCTCAGGTGAGGTTTATGCTTATTTTTGACCAAAGAAAGGGCCAAAAGCAAGATGTTAGAGTCTCTCTCTACTCCTATTCTGTTTCTTGCCTCCTCTTCCTGGTACCTGGCCTCTGATGGGGTGTGTTTATTCTGGAGCTGGAGGGAGAAAGAGACTGGATTTTCTAGCCAGGCTTGGTCAGAGACGTTTGTTTCTTACAAGCTCCAGGGCCCTCACTTCATCCATCCCCTCTACAGCTACCAGATATGTATAAAGCAATCACTTCACCAAAGCTTCTGAAAGGCTCTTTTGAAACATCTTTTGCATTTAAGCCTGAAGGAACCTCAACCTTCCCTGCCTGCCTCTAAGGAATGTCGGGTCCTCCGATAAGCACAAAACTTAGGGGAATCAAAATTGTCTAAGGCTGGCATTAAGCTTTCAAGTGATATTTCAGCTCTAAATAACACTCCATTTTGTGTCTCAGCTGTGCCATAAATTCAGGCGGTCATTCATCGTGGGAAAGTGGTGTGGGTTTGCAGTGGGGGCATGGAGGGCAGGATGGCTAGTGGAGCACGTTTCTGTGGAGAACTGGCTGAAGCCCATGCAGACAGTGGTTCCAAGTGACTGTTGGTTGCCTGCCCTGCAGCTACACCTATCCCCTTCCCCACCACAAGAGTCTTTCTCTCACAACAGAGGTTGGAAATGCCAGGTAATCACCTTCTCAGGCTCCCTTGTAGGCAGGAGTAGCCGTGCATGAAAGCTGGGTTCTGTACCATGATATCTACAGGGAAATCAGCTGAAGGGTTTCAGGAAAAGGGTATGTCATCTTTCAAAGAGAAATAGCCTCTGGCCTGGAAATGGCTGTATCCATATCCATTCCAGCTACGATACAACCTACCAGAAGACAAAGCAACCTCGGAGGGTAGAAAGAACCTGGGCTCCTTGAGGAAGTCTTTGTGCTCCTCAATAAATCCTTGGGCCACTGAGGGTTTATGAGTGAAGGCAAGGAAAACCTTTGTCATTTACTTGTTTTACTTGCAGCTGAAGTTGTCCTCACTGACACAGTGTGCCAGAGTAAAGACCATGGTAAATCAGAGATCGCCCTGAGTCAAAGAAGATCAAGGGCATGAAGCTGGGGTCAGTCTATGTTGCACAACTTCACATTTAAAGGGAGGAAGGTTCATTCTCTATCTCTAGTGGCCACATGAATACAGTGCTTAACTAGGAGAGAGATCTCTTGCTCAGACCAGGTTTGCTAGGCTAAACTATGTTGTGATATTCAAAAAGATTGCCGAATCTCAGAGGGTTAAGCAGGGCGTATTTCCCAGTCACGTTAGCCATGCAAGGGGATGGTGAGGGCACAGCTCACCGCAGCTACCCACAGAGCCGCAGGCCTGCCGTGGCCCTACCTTGGCACACACGCCCTCATGGTCACAGAAACAGAGGAATGAGAATGAGATGGATCATACTCTGTCTCTTAGACTTGCTCATGGATCCAGTATCTAGTAACAGACATCTCTAGTCAAGACTTGGCTTTTAGATGGTTTAGGGGGCAAGGTGGGACAGATGCCCTGAGAGCCCATGTGGCCAGGGCCAGAGGTGGCTGGTCTGTCATAACCCCAGCCTCCACCACCCTAAGCCCAGGAGCAAACCTGACACTAGTCATGCATGCCCATGCTGCCTCTGTGCCCTGGAATGGAAACAGTTACACTAGAAAGACAGGAAATCGAAAAGCATTACTTTCCCCTGTCAAACTGCATGGCTGAAAATAACACACACATTTTTTTTTTTTTTATCACAGTTGTGGCAGAGAGATGTCTGCAATGGGTCTCACTGGACTAAAATCAAGGTGTTGGCAGGACTGCTCTCCTGAAGGCTTTAGGGAAGAATCTGTTTCCTTGCCTTTAAAAAAAAATATTTATTTATGCATACAGAGCTGGGGTACATGCCAGAGGTGCAGGGGCAGTGAGGGGATTCACCAGAGACAGAGC
>NW_004567144.1:5043307-5055377 GCF_000260355.1 Condylura cristata
GGGAGCAGAACAGGCAGATCGATGAAGTACACTGCTGAGGGGAGCAGCGGGCTGGTCAGGAGAGGTCACCTCCTGACCCATGTGGGTCACCTCTGAGGCGGGCGAGGACTGAACTGATGCGGAAGTGGCTTTAGCTTCTTAGTGCTGTGCTTTAACCCTCTGTGCCACCAGGGAGGGCCCTTTTGCAGCTTCTAGAAGCTACCCAGACCCCTTGCCTCGGGATCCTGTCCATCAAATTCAAAGTTATTGATTTCAGGTGGAGTCCTTCCAGACTGCCCACTCTGTGTGGTACATACTGGTCCCCTCTTCCACCTGTGATCACATAATTTAAGAGAATCTCCCCTTCTCAAAGCCAGCTGATCAAGCAACCTTCATTCAACTTGTGATCCTCAAGTCCCTAAGACATGTACAGCATATTCACAAGTCTGGGGATTAGAATGTGGCCATCTTTGGTGAGGGCAAGATGGGAGCAGGGCAGGATTATTCTGTCTTCCACACAGCCCTGGGAAGAAACCTGTCAACTTTTCCTAAGAGGAAAATTGTCAACATCACCTGGGGGTTGCCTGGTGAACACGCAAGTGTTTTAAGGTTAGAGGGGATATTGGCATTTCAAATTAAGTATTGTGCTAACCACTAGTTTTAATACTGTTCCATCAACTTGAATAAACCCACTCAGCAGCTGATGAGCTCATCCCTTTACATGCCTGAGGCTGAAGGCTGTATTTTTCCTTCTTGTACTTTCTTGTTTCCTGGTTCCTCCACAACCCACCAACATGAAGCCAGCTCTTCACTTTGATGTCTCAGGGAGATTCACAGACTGTGAGAGGGAGGAGACAGAGGACCTGATCAGTGTCTCCGCTTCCTAGTCTTGTTCTGGGGAGGTAGTAGGTCCTTTCAGTGGAGTAGTCCCTTGGTTAAGCCAGAAACACAAGGGCTCCCCATCTCAGATTCCCTCAGCTCGCACAGAAGCAGTAGTGGAAAACAAAGGTCTTAGTGGCAATATGCAAACCACGGGCAGTTGATGACCAAATATCTGCTACTGTGGAAGTTTCCAAGACCTACCCTTCATCTCAGGGAGACAGGAACTGCAAGAATGACTCAAGGAGAATTTCCCAACCCTCTGCTGAAGTGGGGTGCAGAATCGAAAATAAGTTCATTTAGAGAAACAGTAAGGAGAGGCAATATTTCTTATACACCCAAATTTATGATCTGGGACTAAAAACAAGAAACATACCTTTCAAGCTGCCGGGAACTTGGGCACAGTGGGAGAGAAGACAAAAGGCACGTGACTCCATGAGAAAGCATATGCTGAAAATGAAGCTTTTGATTTTAATCGTCAGAGACTATGATCTTTAAGGAGAAGTTTATACCAAGTAGCACTAGAGGAAGACTTAGAGGGAATGGGAAATAGTTGGGATACTCTAAAGAACATCACCTACAGGGTTCTCCCCGGTGGCACAAGGGGTTGAAGCGCAGCACTATGAAGCTATCCACAGCCACTGCAGCTCAAGTTCTATCCCTGGCAGGGGGTGAACCACATGGCACAGTAGACCTTCCCTGTGTCCCCCACAGCTCCCCTCAGCAGGGTACTTCTGTCAGTCCACCTGTTCTGTTTCCTGCTCTGTCTCTGGTGGGTCCTCTTACTCCCCGCAGTCCTGGCCTGTACCCTTTGCTTGTATGCATAAATAAATATATTTTTTAAAAAGAACACCATCTACATAGAAGGATGCCATCTTTGCCAGAGCAATCACGCAAGATCTACTGAACAAGAGATCTGTTCTTACTCAATAACCATCACAGTTTACATGCTCAAAAATATATCTCCAAGAGTGTCCTCAAATAGGTTCCATTTCTCTCTAGCCTTTTGCCCAGCGTTCAAGTCAGCATGTGTCACCTGGTGTACTGTGACCGCCTCTTCTCTGACTGTCCTTTTCCCAGTGCTGCCTCTCTAGGGAGAAATTGCTCGGATTACAGTCTTAATCATATCACTTCACTGACCAGAACTCTGCCACGCTTTTCTCCACTGCCCTCTGTGTTACAGGCAATGCCCTCAGCTTGGTACACAAGGTCTCAGGACCAGGGTTCTTAGCAACGACTCCATTTTCCAAGCAGGCTGCAACTTGTTGACTGAATGGGCCAATGGAATCCTCTCTGTGCCTCTGTGCACGCTGTCCTTCTCTGTTCTACTCTGATTCAATTGTCTCCTTTGTCTTCCATTGATTAGCTGGCCTTGAATATCCAGTGCCGTGGAGATTGCCTCTCTTTGGGGCTCCCACAGTATAGTGTGCACTAGGATGGACTATAAATGGCCTTGATGGATTGTAATTGTAAAAAGCATTTTTCGCTCCCCTCTTCAGATGCGTTCTTTGAAGTTATATGCCATGGCTTTTATCTCTATATTTCTGTCATTTTGTAGGTGCTCAGTATGTTCACACAAAGCACATAACTTCAGGTACCAGGGCTCCTCATTTCCCAGACTATCTCCTTCCGGTTGCAGCCACCTCAGGCTGAAGGTGTTGGAACTAGAGATTTCTTCATTGACAGAGATGGTGGGCATAAAACCAACTTTCTTTCAGGTGGCTCAATGCCAGAATATAATATCTGGACTGTGCCCCTGTATCTGCTACTTTCTCTGTGATTAAGGGCAAATCACAGTCTTCAAGCTTTGATTTCTCCTCAGTAAAATAAGCATAATAATAGCCACCCTCAGACTGTCATGAAGTTCCTGATGAAGTTAATGTGCTGCGCAATCTGTCATGTGCTGCAACTAATCGCTTCCAAAGAACCACTTTAGTTTAAAGCGGCCTAGAAAAAGAGATAAAAAATTAAGCTCCTAATTTAGGAACCTAGTTCATACAAAACCCTCCTTATTCTTTTTTCATTGTTCAAACTAACTCTGCTTATTTCTGCTTTTACCTCCCTTGCCCTGCAAGATATTGTCTGCTCGACCCCTGCCCACCCCAAGTCCATTTCTTCTCTTTAATTTGATGCCCATGGACAGAAAAGTACCATGTCTCCTCCCTGATGCTGTTGACTAGATGTTGGAGTCACAGATGTGGTTTCACATCTCAACTCTACCATCTCATAGCTGTATTGGTTTTGAACTGTCTCCTTAAGCTGCCAGTGTGTTAGTTAATCTTCTACCTCCCAGGTATGTGATGAGGATTAACATGAGGCCGTATGTATAACTGTTTCTTTCGATTTCAGTAATCTCTACTCTACTCTCTCATCCAGCTTCCTACACATTTAATCACACCTAGGATGTCTTCTTCACTCAACCCAAGTTTCATTTGCAAGATTATCTAAGTGGAAATCCTCTTTTCAGTTCTTTCCCTTCCATCACAGTAACTCTGTCTTCAGCCCTCATTCTCCCAGGCCACTTTCTTCGGGTCTTAGTTCCCTCTGTGCCAAACCAGAACCCCAGGGTTGCTGTGGTGGTACGCTCCCTGCCGCTCGGCATTTCTCTGGGTGACTTCTGGGCCACTATAACCCATTGCCTACTTACCATTTTAGGTCCCAGAGTTCAGGTCTGCATGGGGTAAGTCTTTTCTTCCTATGCCACAGGGAACATCCCCATCGCTGCTGAGGTTGCCTCTCCTTGTTGCCCCTCATCATGACTGAGGAAACTCATCCTGCTCCTGGCCAGTAGTCTCCTGACAGGGCCCCCGGCTCCCCTTAGCCCCTCCATAGAACCTCCTCCAGGCCTTGCTCCAATTCTGATTCCCCACAGCATTTGGTTCTTCAGGCTCCTTCTACACACGTCTCTCCCCCCCCACACACACATATGACAAATCCAGATCTCCTCATCCCTGAAGCCACTTCTCGTCCCTTTATCCCAGATACTGCTCTAGGCCAACCCACCCCAACATTAAAGTTCCTCATGGGATAGTCTCCACATGTTTCTCGCCTGCTCACTTGGGAAACCCCTACAATCTGACTGTGACCCCATTCTGTTTGAGTGGGGCCATCATTCTCTATACAGTACTTGACACTTTGTGTCTTTTTGGAAGCGCCACCCTCCTTGCTCTTCATTGCTGCTTCACTATGGTTTTCCCTCTGTGTGTCCTTTCCTTACCCACGATATCTTCATTTGACACTGCTCACTCAGTGAGTCCCTTTACTCACGGTTTCAACCAGGGTTCAGCAGACTTTCTGCTTAAAGGTCAGAGAATATTTTCTTAAAGAATTATTTATGCATACAGAACTAGGGCACAGGCCAGAGGTACAGGGGGCAGTGAGAGGCTTCACCAGAGACAGAGTGGGGAGCAAAACAGGGAGACTGATGAAGTACACTGCTGATGGAAGTAGCGGGAGGGTCGGGAGAGGTCTGCCGTGTCATGTGGATCACCTCTGAGGCGGGGATCGAACTCATACTGAGGTGGCTTTTCAGCTTCTTAGTGCTGTGCTTTAACCTGCTGCGCCACCAGGGAGGGCCCGCATATATATATATATATATATGAAGTACCATTGTTTTACATCCTTGTGAATGTGTTGACCATATGGGGTTTCTCCCCTCAGATGCGTTCCCCATAGCTCTCCCACGAGCAAAGCACTGTCGCCCTCTGCCATAGTCCACTATGCGGGAGCATAAGGGTTCTTGATTTGGGGCCAACAGGCAAAATCAAGGCTTTTGTGCAGGTACTAGCTACATGTTTCAAATATAAAAGCTTCTTAGCTCAAAAGTCACACACAAAGACTATACTTTCAGGGATCATTTCTATAGTTCGTTACTAGAGAAGTTTCTCTGATCGTGTAGAGCATCAGACCTAGACATAAGAACGGAAACCATAAAATACCTGGAAGCAAAGATGGGCCAAACAATACACGACACACACTTCAGCGACATCCATAAAAGAGCACCCAGGCCCTCCCTGGTGGCGCAGCGGGTTAAAACACAGCACTAAGAAGCTTAAGCCACTTCCGCATGAGTTTGATTCCCGCCTGCCCCGGAGGAGATCCACATGGCGCGGCAGACCTCTCCTGACCCACCCGCTGCTCCCCTCAGGAGTGTACTTCGTCGATATGCCTGCTCTGTGCCCCGCTCTGTCTCTGGTGAAGCCTCTCACCTTCCGCATCTCTGGCCTGTACCCCAGTTCTGTATGAATAAAAAAAAAAAAAAAGAGCACCCAATGCCACAATAGTGAAGGCAAGGATAAATAGATGGGGCTACATCAAGTTAAAGAGCTTCTGTACAGCAAAAGAGACATTACAAAAAGCAAATAGACAGCTCACTAATTGGAAAACATTTTCTCACACAAAAGTAGTGATAAAGTTCTGATCACAAAAATATATGGAGAACTGACGAAACTCAACAAAAATAAACAACCCCATCAAAAAATGGGCAGAAGAGCTAAAAAGACACTTCTCCAAAGAGGAAATGCAGATGGCCAACAAGCATATGAAAAAATGTTCAACATCACTCGTAATAAGGGAGAGGAAAATTAAAACCACAATGAGATACCACCTCACCCCAGTGAGAATGGCACATCTTCAAACAACTAGCAACAACAAATGTTGGCGAGGATGTGGAGAAAAAGGAACTCTCCTGCACTGCTGGTGGGAATGCAAACTAGTACAACCATTATGGAAAACTGTTTGGAGGTTCCTCAAACTGCTTAACATGGAGCTTCCCTATGACCCAGCAATCCCACTTCTAGGTATCTACCCAAAAGACACAAAAACACTGATTGAAAAAGATACCTGCACTCCCATGTTTATTGCTGCTTTATTTACAATTGGAAAAACATGGAAGCAGCCCAAATGCCCAAAAGTAGATGACTGGATTAAAAAGATGTGGTGCATATATACAGTGGAATATTACTCAGCAACCAAAAAAGGGAAACACATGTCTTTTGCAGCAACTTGGATGGAGCTGGAAAAGATCATGCTTAGTGAGATAAGCTAGAAAGAGAAAGAAAAATACCGATGGTTTCACTTATAGCAGGAGTATAATGGACCAGGCGAGAAAATAATAAGAATAATGAACAGCCATATACCAGAGACATTTTGTGGGGCTGGGGTGGGGAATGGGATCAAAAACTGGGGGGTGGGGAGGGAAGTGCACAGGACTATGGTGATGGCACACGGGTGACTCAGTGATGGGAAACCCTTGGGTATTACAATTGAGATGAACAAAAAGAAATGTACAAAATGATGTAAAAATAAACTGTTATATAAAAAAAAAGTCACACACAAAGAGTTTGTGGGTTTGATTTGCTCTCTGGGCTTGAGTTGGCCCTTGATGTCAACCAGCCCTTCTAAGCAGAAAACTCCCATTTGAAACCTCAAGCTTCCACCTCTCTGGAGGGAATACACCAGGGTTTCAGAGTTCTAAATAAATGCCCACTGAACTGATAGACTTTGTGATACCACATGCAGCCCAGAATCAATGTGTTCAGAACAAAAGTCATTTCCTCCCAAATCACTCCCTTTCCTCAAATTCCATGGTTTTGCTAATAGGGTCACAATTCTCTCAGTTATCCAAGTTCAAGATCTTGGCCACCTTGAACTTTTTTCTCCCTCTCTAAATTGTGGGCACTTCTTGGAAACTTCACTTCTTCTCCATTCCAATCAGTCTGTCCTGGTCCAAGCCCCTGACATTTCTTCCCTGGGCAATTTTAGTGCCCTTACTGGCTTCCAGGCCTTCCAAGCCAGGCTCTAGACTGCAGTCAGGAATGTTCTTTTTTAGGTATTTTATTTTTTTTTGTTGTTGTTGTAAGAAACACATAACACAAAACATGAAATTTACCATTTTATCTTTTTTTAAAAAAAGATTTATTTATTTATGCATACAGAACTGGGGTACAGGCCAGAGGTGCAGGGGTGGTGAGAGGCTTCCCCAGAGACAGAGTGGGGAGCAGAACAGGCAGATCGATGAAGCGCACAGCTGAGGGGAGCAGCGAGCGGGCGGGTCAGGAGAGGTCTGCCACACCATGTGGATCTCCTCCGGGGCAGGGCGGGAATCGAACTCATGCTGAAGTGGCTTTAGCTTCTTTTTTTCTTTTTTCTTTTTTTTTTGGCTTTAGCTTCTTAATGCTGTGCTTTAACCCGCTGTGCCACCAGGGAGGACCACCATTTTATCTTTTTAAAGAGTGTAGCTCAGTGCTGTCAAATAAATTCATCTAATTGTGAAACTGATCCCTACTTCTTCATTGAGCAAATCTAAAACTCTATAGCCATTAAACAATAAATCCCACTTCCCTCTTCCCCCAACCTTTGGTAGCCACAATTCCACTTTCATTTCTGTGAATTTTACTTCTTTAGGGATCTTACATTGTTTGTCCTCTGTGACTGCTTCATTTCACTTAACATAATGTTCTCAAAGTTTCATTCATACTGTAGCAAATAACAAGTTTTTCTTCTTTTTAAAGACCGAATAATATACCACCATAAACATATAAAACATTTTTCTCTGTCATTCACTGATGGGCACTTGGATTGCTTCTACCTCTTGGTGATTGTGAATAGTGCTGCTGTGAGCATGGGTGTGCAGACATAGTTTCGAGGCTGTGCTTTCAAGTATTTTCAACATATACCAGGAGTGGGTTAGCTGGATCATATGGTAGTTCTATTTTAATTTTTTGAGTACCCCGCCATACTGTTGCCCACAGTGATTGCAGTATCCTGCAATGCCAAAGGCAGTGCAGAAAGCTTCCAATTGCTTCATAACCTCACCAACACTTGTTGCATGCGCTCTTTTTTTAACAGTAGCAATCCTAAAGAGGTGTCATCTCATGTGGTTTGCACTTGCCTTTACCTGGTGTTTTCATGTGTTTGTTGGCTGTTTGAATATTACTTTTGAAGAAATGTCTATTCAAGTGCTTCGCAGTTTTGAATTAGGCTATTTGGTCTTTTGTTGTCAAATTTTAGGAGTTTAATATATATATATTCTGGATATTGACCCCTTATCAGATATGTGATTTGCAAAAAATTCTCCCACTCTGCAGATTGGTTATTCACTGCTGGTTGTGTCCCTTGATGCACAAAGGCTTTTTGGTTTGACATATTCCCATTGTCTATTTTGGGTTTGGTTGCCTTATCTCAGATAACATGCCAAGTCTCATGTCCTGAAGCTCCCTCCTCTGTTTTCTCCTAGTAGTTTATATTTTGGTGTCACATATTTAGATCTTTAATCCATTTTTTGTTAACTTTTGTATCAGTGTAAGTTAAAGTTTCAACTTCATCCTTTGGCAGGTGGTTTTCCAGTTTCCCAACACTATTTGTTGGGAAAATACTGTCCCTTTCCCCATTGAGAGATCTCAGCACGCTTGTCCTGAGAACCAGGAGAACTTATATTTCAGTTTGGTCGGGGCCTTCGTGCGAGAGGAATTCTCTCCTCCTGGAGGTAGACTCTGCCTTGTGGTTGTATTCAAGCTTTGTCTGGTTGGGCGAGACCCATGCATGCAAGGGGGGTGATCTGCTTTACTTAGCTGACTGATGGAAATGTCAGCCTCATTAGCAAACACTCTCACACAAATGCTGGAGAAATGTGCGACCAAATACCCAGGCATCCTGTGGCCAAGTCAGCCTTGACACATAGAATAAACCATTGTAGGTAGGACAAATACCTTAATATCCAGCCATTCAGCCCATGAATAGAGGATGCCTTTCCACTTATTTGTGTCTTCTTTAATTTCCCTCAGCAACATTGGGTAGTTTTCATGTTCATGTCTTTCACTTCTTGGTTATATAATATTAAGTAATATAATTACTTGTTTTATTCATTCTGATCCTATTATAAACGAAACTGCTTTCTTAGTTTCCTTTTCAGATTGTTCTTCGCTAGCATATAGAAAAGTAACTGATTGAAAAAAATTCTTTTTATTTTGGTGACATTGGTTTCTATACTGTATATGATGTAGGGGAATGAGTTCACACCACTTCAGATGTAGTTTACCACACCACACCCACCAAAGCACCCATAGTTCTTCACTGTAGACCAAATGGTCCCCTCCCCTATTTGTCCCCACCCCACTTTCCCCTCCAGTAGCCTCAATTCTACAGTTGTATTTCTAGGGTTTTCTTTGTGCACCTGATTTTTGTGGGTTCATTTTGTGTTCTACAACTTTGCTGAATTGTTTATTAGTCTAACTTTTTTGTGTGTAGAATCTTTAAGGTTTTCTACACAGTCATGCTGTCTGCAAACAGACAATTTAACGCAATTTAACATTGATTTGGATGCTCTTTTTTTCCTTACTTACTTGCTCTGCTAGGGTTTCCAGTACTGTGTTGAATAGAATTGGCAAAAGTGAGCTTCCTTTTGGGCCCTCCCTGATGGCACAATGGGTTAAAGTGCAGCACTGTGAGGCTGTCTGCAGCCAGAGAGCTGACCCACATGGGGCAGCAGACCTCTCCGATCCTACCTGCTGATTCCCCCAGCAGTGTATTTCAGTCGATCAGTCTTTTCTGCTTTCCATTCTGTCTCTGGCCTGTGCCCCAATTCTTACATGCATAAATCAATCTTTTTTTTTTTTTTTAAGAGTGGGTATCCTTGTCTTGTTCTTAGCTTATTTCACTATTGGGCATGATGTAGGCTTTAAAACATGACCTTTATTACACTGAGGTAATTTTCTTCTATTCTTGGTCTGTGGATGTTCTTGTCATGAAATGGTGTTGAGATTTGTCAAGTGCTTTTTCAGCATTTAATGAGATGATCAAGTGATTTGTATCTTTTGCTATACTAATATGTGGATTGGTTTTTGGATGTTAAGTCATCCTTGCATCCAGTGGATAAATCCTACTTATCTGTAGTATATAAGCCTTTCACTGAACTGTTGGATTTATTTTGCTAGTATTTTTTTTTTAAAGATTTTATTTTATTTGTACATACAGAACTGGGGTACAGGCCAGAGGCTCAGGGGCGGCGAGAGGCTTCACCAGAGACAGAGTGGGGAACAGAACAGGCAGATCGACGAAGCACACTGCTGAGGGGAGCAGCGGGCGGGTCAGGAGAGGTCTGCCATGCCATGTGGTCACCTCCGGGGCAGGCAGGGATCGAACTCATGCGGAAGTGGCTTTAGCTTCTTAGTACTGTGCTTTAACCCGCTGCGCCACCAGGGAGGGCCTATTTTGCTAGTATTTTGTTGAGGATTTTTGCATCTATTTCATCAGGGAAACTGGTCTGTAGTTTTCCTGTGATGGTTTTGTCTGACTTCAGTATTAAGCTAATGTTAGCTTCATAAACTGAGTTTAGAAGTATCCCCTCCTGTTCAGATTTGGGAAGAGTTTGAGAAAGACTGGAGTTAAATGGTTGGTAGAATTCTCCAGCAAAGCTACCTGTTCCTGTTCTTTTCTTAGTTGGGATGTTTTTGATTATTGGTTACCCTTCTTATTTTTAATTGGTGGATCAAGCTTTTTATTTCTTCTTGATTCAGTCTTGGTAGGTTGTGCATTTCTAGGAATTTATCCTATTCTTCCAGGTTATTCAATTTCTTGGCATACAGGTGTTCATAGTATCCCTTTATATATATATATTTTTAAAGATTTATTTATTTGTGCATACAGAACTGGGGTACAGACCAGAGGCTCAGGGGCGGTGAGAAGCTTCACCAGAGACAGAGTGGGGAGCAGAACAGGCAGATCGATGAAGTACACTGCTGAGGGGAGCAGCGGGCGGGTCAGGAGAGGTCTGCCACGCCATGTGGTCACCTCCGGGGCAGGCAGGGATCGAACTCATGCGGAAGTGGCTTTAGCTTCTTAGTACTGTGCTTTAACCCGCTGCGCCACCAGGGAGGGCCTATATTTTTTAAAGATTTGTTTTATTTATTTATGCATACAAGGGCCTATATTTTTTAAAGATTTGTTTTATTTATTTATGCATACAAGGGCCTATATTTTTTAAAGATTTGTTTTATTTATTTATGCTGGGCTGTAGGCCAGAGTTGCGGGGCGGTGGTGGTGGTAGTGATGAGAGGATTCATTAGAGACAGAGTAGGGAGCAGAACAGGCAAATTGACTGCTGAGGAGAGCAGCAGGTGGACAGGAGAGGTCTGCTGTGCCATGTGGGTCATATCCCTGCCTGGGGACAGTGGCTGTCTATGATAGCGCCATAGTGCTGAGACTTAACCCCTTGCGCCAGCAGGGAGGCCTCACAGTATTCTTTTAGAACCCTTTTTTCAATTTTTGTGGCATCATTTACAAACTCCTCTCTTTCATTTCTGATTTCAGTAAATAGAGTCTTGTCTCTCTGTCTTAATCAAGCTTAAGTGTTTGTCAATTGTTGATCTTTTTAAAAAAACAAACCTTAGTTTTGTTGATTTTTTTTCTATTGTTTTTCTATTCTGTATTTCTTTTATCTCTGCTTTCATCTTCATTATTTCCTTTCTTCTACTAGCATTGGGTTTAGTTTGCTCTTTTTCTAGTTCTTTAGAGTGTAAAGCTATGTTTCTGGCTTGAGATCTTTATGAATTTTTAATGTATGCATTTGCATTTCAAACACCCACATAAGCATTGTGTTCACTGTATCCCATAAGTTTTGGTATATGCTTTCATCTTCACATGTCTCAAGATATTTTCTATTTTTTTCCTATGGCTATTTCTTTAACCCATTGGTTATTTAAGAATGTGTTGTTAAATTTCCAAATATTTGTGGATTGACTGGTTTACCTTGTACTAACTATTGCTTTCTGATTTTATTCCATTATGGTAAAAAAAGGTACTTGTTATGATTTCAGTTCTCTTAATTTAACACTTGTTTTGTGGCCTTACACGGGGGCTATCCTGGAGAATGATGCAAGTGCTCCTGCGAAGAATGTCTGTTCTGCTATTGCTGAGTACAGGGTCTTGCGTATGTTGTGAAGGCCAGTGGGTTGTTAGCATTGTCACATCCTCCACTGATGTAAAATGTTTCAATGTTATGGCCCTCCCTGGTGGCGCAGCGGGTTAAAGCACAGCACTAAAGAAGCTAAAGCCACTTCAGCTTAAGTTCAATCCCTGCCCAGGAGGTGACCCACATGGCGCAGCAGACCTGATAGCCCGCTGCTCCCCTCAGCAGTGTACTTCGTCAGCTGGCCTGTTCTGCTCCCCACTCTGTCTCTGGTGAATCCTCTCACCGCCCCTGCACCTCTGGCCT
>NW_004567144.1:5056497-5062777 GCF_000260355.1 Condylura cristata
TTACATGAAAATTTCTTTCTGGGCTTGGTGGTGCAAGGGGTTAAAGCACAGCACTATGAAGCTATCTGCAGCCACTGCAGCACAAGTTCGACCCTTGGCCAGGGAGGTGACCCACATGGTGCAGCAGACCTCTCTTGTCATGTCTACTGCTCCCCTCAGCAGTGTATTTTGGTCAATCTGTCTGTTCTGTTCCCCACTGTCTCTGGTGAATCCTCCACTGTCCCTGAACTTCTGGCCTATACTCCAGTTCCTGTATGAATAAATAAATAAATCTTAATTTTTTTTCTCCTGCTATTTTCAAGACTCTGTTTTAAACTTTAGATAGTTTGATTACAATGCATCTCAGGGTTTGTATTTTTTTTTTTAACATTTAACTAACATTGGTTTACAACTTATTTTTGCTTTAGAAAGTATGGAATCTGGACCCTCCTTAGTGGAACAAGGGGAGCACTAAGAAGCTATTGCAGCCATTGCAGCAGTTCAATCCCAAGCCAGGGAGGTGACCCACATGGCACAGCAAACCTCTCCTGTCTTGCCTGCTGCTCCTTTCAGCACTGTATTTCAGTCAGTCTGCCTATTCTGCTCTCCAGTCTGTTTCTGGTGAATCTCCCACACCTCTGGCCTGTACCCCAGTTCTGCATGCGTAAATAAATAAATCTTAAAAAAAAAAGTACAGGCAGCTCATATTCCCTTCAGGAATAGTTAACACATGGCACCCACCACTAAAACACCCATAGTTCACCACCACGGTCCCTTGTGCTTTAAGCTTACCTATGTGTGACTGTTTTGAGCTCCTTGAATCAGTATGTCCATTTCTTTTCTCCATTTTATTTTCTTCAAATAGGCTCCCTACTCATTTATTTCTCTCCTCCTTTTGGGATTCTTATCCTACCAACATATTGTCTTTTTGATAGTGCTAAGAGGGTCTTTCTTCACTTTCTTTTGTCTTTTTGCTCCTTTGACTTAATGTTTTCAAGTGTACTCATTCTTTTGCCTGATCCATTCTGCAGTGGCAATTCAGTTATCCTATTTTATAGCTCCAGAATTCCTGCTTGCTTTTTTTTTTCCACCATATGTCCTTCATGTTTTGACAAGAATGACAGATTTGAAGAAATCAAATTCCCTTATACTATTGTTTCTCATTTTCTTTTTTAACATTATCTATCTATTGAAGAACACTATATTAACTGGCATAGTACAACCTTTCTTCTGGGCTCCCCAAACATTTACACATATGCTCTACTAGCATACCTATCCTGTGGCTCACTTAATTTAGAAATTGATTTACTGCTTTGTTCTTTTAAGAATATTTTTGGTATCTTTGTTGATATTCTCATTTTGTTCACACATAAACTTTTTCAGATCTTATTGTCTGTGTTCTGTTTTAGTTTATTGTGCATCTTTATGACAGTTCTTTTAAATTGTTTGTCAGGCAGCTCATAGATCTGCTTGTCTTTAGGGTCAGTTTCTGGAGTTCTAGTTTTTTCCATGAATTTGCCTCTATCTCCCTGCTTCTTGTGTGCCTTTAAATCTTTTCTGGGTTTTGGACACTTGAGAAACATCTGCCTTTTCTAGCCTTTTCATACTGACTTTGTGCAAAGGAAGACTTGGTCAATAGGCTCAGCTGAAGGTTCTGGGAACGCCCGAACGTTTTCAGACTCTTGTTTCCCTTGGCATCTGCCTGTGAACTGACCTTCAACATGCCTTTTGCTTCTGTTTTCAGCGGCTTCTAGATTCTGACACCAGTGCCATTAACATGTGACAAAAACCAGCCCCACAGGTAGCCCCAGACAAGCCAGAGTATTGGCTTGACACCCTTCTGTTTCTATCCCAAGGGAGTTGATCCAGTTCGGGGGAATTCCTCCTACTTGTTCGTTACTAGGCCACATAGAGGAGGAGCACTAACGAAGGCACCAAACGCCATGACATTTCCTATCCATTTTGCTGGAAACCCTTCTTGACTTTACAATGGCCTCTAATGTATCTTCCCAACTGGCCTCTAGGTTCTTGCAGAAATGTTCTGGTACTGACCAGAACATTTTGTTGCTAATTCCGTGTCTCTGGGGGGTAAGGAGGGCCTGTAGCTTTCAAGTATGCCATTTTGCTGATGTCACTCAGTCAGGAATTTTCTTAAAGTATATCTCACATGAATCCTTTCCCAGAGGTGTCCCTAGGCTTTACTCCCCTTTGTCTGCAGGGCAGAAGCTGAGGTGCTCAGTCAATATTCACCAGGTGTCAAGCAGGTATCGCATAAGGGACTGAGACCTGATATCAGGGACCACTGGGGAAGAGAAGGTACCTAGCAAGAGCCTATTTATCAGGGGATTGGCCACGACCAGGGGAAGAAATTGGCTATAGAAGTCCCAGCAGGGTTAGCCTGACAGTTCCACTGGGTGCAGCCAGTGGAAAAGATATAGGCAAGAGTTGGGCACCAGGAGGCAGAGGGTTCTTAGTAGCAGCACCAACAGGATCTAGACATGCAGGCTGTCAGGGTTAGGAAAGACATGGGAAGTGTGCTATAGCAGCATATTTGGATAGGAAACATCATGGCATTTGGCGCCCTTGTTAGTGTTCCTCCTCTATGTGGCCTAGTAATGAACAAGTAGGAGGAATTCCCCCAAACTGGATCAACTCCCTTGGGATAGGAGGGCTAGAAGATGCTCTAGGGGTGGGCCCTTGCTGGTAGCACAATGGGTTAAAGCACAGCACTATGAAACATTCCGCAGTCACTGCAGCATGAGTTCGATCTCCGGTCAGAGACCTGACCCACATGGCATGGCAGGCCTCTCCTGTATCGCCAATTGCTCCCCTCAGCAGTGTGTTTCAGTAGATCTGCCTGTTCTGCTCCCCTTTCTGTCTCTGGTGAATCCTCTCACTCCCCTGTACATCTCTGGCCTGTTCCCCAGTTCTGCATAAATAATAAATATTTTTTTAAAAAAATATTTTATTTATTTATTCATCAGAAATGGGGTACAGGCCAGAGGTACAGGGGTGGTGAAAGGATTCACCAGAGACAGAGTGGGGAGCAGAACAGGCTGACTGATGAAGTGCACTGCTGAGGGGAGCAGCGGGAGGGTCAGGAGAGGTCTGCGGTGCCATGTGGATCACCTCTGGGGCAGGGTGCAGACCTGGATCGAACTCATGCGAAAGTGGCTTTAGATTCTTAGTGCTGTGCTTTAACCCGTTGCCCCACCAGGGAGGGCCCATAAATAATAAATCTTAATTAAGAACAATGATGCTCTGGGGTAGCAGGTGAGACCACGCCGGGATTTCCATGATGGGCATGCAGGCTCTGAGCAGAAGTCGGTTTCCACTGTGAATAAAGCCATCCAGGAGACCATCTAAGATTGCTGAAGGAGGCTTGGTGGTCATCACTGCTGCCACAAAAGTCTCTTGCTACTCATAAGAAGCCAAACACTCTGGAAGAATTTTATTTTAAATTCTCTAATTTTATTCTAATTCTCTAATGTTGGTTCATCTGAAGTTGCTGAAGTATTTCCTGCTTTTACCAGAATAGCACAGGTCTGTGAGTAAATCTCATTAGCAGATCCAGCTAGAAAGGACAAAGAGGAGAAAAGAGGTTGGGTTGCTGGTCCTCAAGTCCTTGTGCAATGAGAACAATTGCCTCTAGCTCTTCACCTCATGTTTGCTGGTCCCTCAACACACCTATCTTGGCTTTATGCCTCGGCTGCAGCTGCTCCTTACTCCTGGAGTGTCCTCTTCCAGTTTCTACTACTTAAAAATCCTGTCTTTACTTCAAGGTTGGTCTCAAATTCTGTTTCCTTCATGATTCTCCAAACAGGATGAAATCTTTTCCCTCTGAATTTCTCAAATCCCTTAAAGTTTTTTAAAAATGCTACCTTTAAACATTTTATCTTTATCAATCTATGTGTTCATTGCAAAAGCGTATATGTAATGTTAAAAAAGAAAGAAAGAAAGGCCCTCCCTGGTAGCACAACTGGTTAAAGCACAGCACTAAGAAGCTAAAGCCACTTTCACATGAGTTCAATTCCCGCCTGCCCCAGAGGTGATCCACATGGTGTGGCAGACCTCTCCTGACCCGCCCACTGCTCCCCTCAGCAATGTACTTCGAAGATCTGCCTGTTCTGCACCCCACTCTGTCTCTGGTGAATCCTCTCACCGCCCCTGCATCTCTGGCCTGTACCCCAGTTCTGTATGCAGAAATAAATAAATCTAAAAAAAAGAGGGGGGGGGAAGAATACTCCTTCGCAATCCTTGTGACTAAATCTCCCTTGTTGTTCTCACTATAACATCTGCCTTGGAGCACCATCCACTCAATTGTGAGCAATTTGAGGGCTCTGATTCGTTTCCTCATCTCCCCATACCTGAGACCTGCATGGAACAAGTTCTCAGGGACAAGTAAGTTCCTTTGAAATCCTGGGAATCTGGGCTTCTACTTTCCTTTTGTTTTTCTGTTCAGATAATATTAGAAGGGCCATTTAGCCTTCACAAGATAGCTGCTTAAGCTCCAGCCTTCATATCTTCCTTCAAGGCAGTAGGGAGAAAGAAAATGTAAGTGCAAAAAGAGATCTGTCAATTGACTCAGCTCTCCTATTCAACTTTCTTTGCTGTGACATAAATTTGTGTAAACATTTAGACACTTTTAGGTGAGGAAGATGGTACTCAGAGTTCACTGCTAGGTTCAACAAACTGTAATATCAAAGAATGATCTTTCCAGTGAAGAATAAGCAGTGGCAAATTGATGCAAAAATTAAACAAAGAACACCTAACCTGCAAAGACACTTATGATAATGATGACAATTTAAAACTCAATGAATCAGGATAATTCTGATTTAAAACATTAAGAACTAGGACCATTATGAAAAACAAAATCGACTTCTGAGAGTATGAAAAGGCATATAAGGCAAACAAGGGAAAAGTTCGTATTTGTTAATTTATAAGCAGGAGCTTTCCATATCTTGGACATTATTATTTGATGGAAAATCTTTCAAATACAAAACCAGATCCAAATCAGTGGCCATAATACCAAATTTTCTGCAATAAAGGCAGGGCTCTAACTCAGGCTGGTTTGTTAGACATTTCTTGCACTAATGTTATCTACAGAAGAAGCTGGCCAGTTTGTACCTAGTGACTCTTGTATGCTGAATGGGGTTCAGCTAAAATCAAGCTGTGTACAAATCTATGCAGAGAGCTGAGAGAGTATTCCACATCCTCTGACTAATTAGCCATATGCAGCAGGATTTCATATCTTTGTCATGTTCTGTTTCAAATGCATTTCAGGGTATAGTTTTGATTTTGCCAAAATGACTGTGTCTTATGAGTACCCTGAAAAAAACATAATGGAATAAAACATTAGCTTTAAGGAGCTGACATACCACCTTCTCAGCTTAAGGGGCATTCATTACTCGATGGAACTTCCTGAGGTCATTTGGCTTTGTGAAGACTTTCCTCCACAGCCCTATGCCCCAATGTCTACTTATGTGTCATTGGCATAGATTTAGTTATGTGATTGTGGCTTTTTGAGGGAGGCTGGCAAATGTAGTTTGTTTTTTTTTTTCAGTTGGTGCCAATTGCTGCCTCTGACAAAACTGGATTTGTTATCCTTGGAAGAAGGGGAAGATCTTAGGTGGGCAGCTCTGACTAGTTGTGGGGCAAACTGGAGTTGATCTCCTGCAGAGTTGTCAGGAAGGGCCATATAAGTGGGTCCAGGCAATGCTCTCCGAAACATGACCTTTGCCCAGAAGTTTTTTCAGGAAACTCCCAAGTCATCCTTTCCGTGGGTGCAACTTAGTGGTTAAAAAGCCACCACCAAGGCCTGGAAGGGCTGTGCACAAACAGGGTTTCTTTGCCTGGCCATGGGGAACACATAGTCTAGCACTCCAGTGGTCTCCGTTTCTGTCTGGGGAGATGAGAGAGGAGGAAAAGTGTCGCTGTGACGAAGCAGGGTGGGCACGAAAGATTGTGCTAAGGTGGAAGAGGCATACTGGCAAGGGAGATGCAACCACTGTCCCTGCTGCTGACACCACAGCCGCTGCTGACGCCACGCCGCGGGGGCCACCACCACCACATGTATGGGCTCCAATAACCCCTTTCGTCCCAGCTGTCAATAGTAAAGAATGGAGGAACTCCTAGGTGAGGAATCAGGCCCTCGCTTGCCAACAAACAGCCAAAAAAACCGGCACTGACCTCAGCTGGCCAAATGGATTTGATGAAATGTAGGCATGTTTTACATAAAGGCTAATTGTGTTAGGCTGATGGTGGGGGCTTTTGTTACTGAAGCATATCCTATCCTGACTGC
>NW_004567144.1:5086921-5087486 GCF_000260355.1 Condylura cristata
GCAGTCAGGATAGGATATGCTTCAGTAACAAAAGCCCCCACCATCAGCCTAACACAATTAGCCTTTATGTAAAACATGCCTACATTTCATCAAATACTGGCATTGGTAGGGTTACTAGACGCGATTATGCTTCTTGTGTTCATTGAGGAATTGTAAAATTCTCTGGCTGCAACCTCTGTCTGAATGTAAATTGCATTCCTAATTATTAGCTGGTCTGTTCTGACCTGTAATTACAGAATCCAACCGGCATAAATTACGTCCTTTTCTTAAGTGGGACCTGAAGTTTAAGTAAAAGAAACATTTTATCACAAAACTTTCCTTTAGATGACTGTTTAATTGTTTAATGTCTCTTCAGATTCCTGTTCCAGATAGTTCATTTCTTTAACCTACATTTTCTTTCTTACCAGTTCTATTTTATTAGAATGGAGCTCTCACTTCCTTCTTCCCTGGGCTCTCCAACCTCTCCAATATGCATCCAGCAATTTTGAACTTGCAGGCACAAAGTGTAAAATCTCTCTACAGCCTAACGTTAATTTATTTCCTAATCTACATTTTTCTTAACTTG
>NW_004567145.1:0-6861 GCF_000260355.1 Condylura cristata
TATATATATACAAATACATATATATATACACATACAAATACATATATGTATGTATACAAACACACACACACTTATGAAGCTAATAAATCTTTTAGGTCTTTTAAAATACTCTCTATAATAGCATAACTATGATGATATCTCACATGTTCTTTAGAGTTACTCCAGAAATGCAATATTTTGGGTCATTTATGTAATACGTTAAAAGTCAATTTGCAATTGCTATATCTAACAATAATCTAGTGACAATGTTAATTACATATGTGTATTCTTATTGTCTATATATGAAAATGTAAGAGGATTGCTTCATGTTGCATAATAACATTTTAATTTCTTCATTATAAAAACTTGTATGTCTAATTTCTGTTTACTATCTTATAGCACTGAACAGGAACTGAAATAAAAATGCTTAAATTAGGTGGTTGGTTACCTTTATTCAATGGGTTTTGTTGCTTCATTCTTTATTTCAAAGAACAAGCTGTGTGTTTTATTAATAAGTATTGGTATTCTGAGTTTTATTTGTAACTATCTTTATCGCAGGTAGTTCTAAGATGCCCTCAAGATTTCTGTCCTCAGGGTACACAGCTATAGATTTTTAACCTGAGGGCCTATGAATATGACGGATTTTTTCTACAACACATACATTAACCCACATATACACATATTTCTCTAGAGGGTCCTGTTATGAACCTTTCATATGAACTCATTTTGATATTTCTTATTCAGACCCCAAAGGAGAGAGTTTATTCAAGTCCTACCAGTTTTATATTTGCAACTTTCTGTGAAACTAAGAAAATTGACTCTCTGCATCTCCAATATTCTTACCTGAATTCACACAGTTTAAGAATTACTAATCTATACCCCTTTAAGAAAGAAATTTACTTATGGCAGCATAGTAGTATGTCTATTCAGTGGTGTCTTCAGACTTGGAGTATCCAACTCAAAATTCTGTTTTAAAGTGACTTAGTTTCCTTTTCCCTCTTCAGTCAATTTGCATATTCATTTATAATGCAGTTAGGTAATTTTTTAAAAATGTCTTACTTAGTTACACTTGATAGTATCACTCATAATTAGTTGAGGCTTGTTCTTTAACAATAATTGAAGATTAAGTGCTAAGACCAGTGTGCTATTTTTTGGACACACACTGTAAAATGGAGCAATGAGACCTCAAAATATAAGCAGAGGTTATAAGCAGAGCGTGAAAAATAATTTTTAAATCAATAATTTCAAAAGAAATTAAAGTACATCACTAAGAAGCCAAAGCCACTTCGGCATTAGTTAGTCCCTGCCCCAGAGGTGATACATATGGCACGGGAGACCTCTCCTGACCCACCTGCTTCTCCCCTCAGCAGTGTGCTTCAATTGGCTTATTCTGCTCCCCACTCTCTCTGGTGAATCCTCTCATTGCCCCTGCACCTCTGGCCTTTGTCCCATTTCTGTATGCATAAATAAATAAATCTTTTTTAAAAAGCACTGAATTAAGAGGTTAATTAAGTGAGTAACTTGAAATTCACATCTATACATTGATGCAGTAGTGGGTCATATACATCCCATTTTTCTATAGCATAACTGCCAAACATGTACAATTGCCAAAGCATTTAGTGAAATATTCACTTGGGAAAAAAAAAAAAAAAAAAACTAGGTCGGTCAGCACATTCAGTGTATCCTTCTGAATGCACAAATATTGTTACATTATAGTTCTATATGTTATTTGAACATGATGTTGAAATAAAGCAGTATTGTTTGTGTCAGCTTTTATTCTGACAAGCTGGACTACTCCTAAAAAGCATAAAACTAAAAGATATACATTGTCACCAAATACATTTAAGAATTGTGCATGCATATGTTCAAGTAACATGGAAATTTTGGCAGAAAAACATTCTAAGCCATTATCCAAATTACCAGGTTGGAGTTAAGTAAATCAGCATAGTAATTTGTTCATCAAAAACAATCCTACCTTTTCCCCCCAAAGTGAACAAAGCTAAAGTGTATGTAGTGTAATAGTAAAATCTCAACTGTATTAACTTAAATGCATCAAATTTTAGATTCTCACTATATGACAATATAGAAACTGATCAAATAAAAGATTATGAATTCTGAGACATGATAGATATAATTTAAGAAAATAAATTAGTCAAGAATATTTGAACTGGAAATTGAACTAACCATATTCCTCTAAGATAAAAACAATAACTCTTGCTTATTGTCTCATGTCTTCGATTTTTAATAACCTGTGCTGTATTAACCATATGATGTTCTTTATATTGCATAGAAATTGTCAATACATAATTTATGAATTTGATACAATGTTGGGAAAATTATTTTCTATCTATGAAAGAAGCATAGGGGGATTTCTGGTACAGAATAATACCTTCTCATTTAGGCATTCCTTACATTTAGTTATAATTTTAGAGGACAATTGAAGTTGGTTACTAGTATATTAATGGTGAATTTTGAAAACTCCATATTGTTTATTAATTTTGAATAAAAATAAGTCACCAACTTGCAGAAGTTGCTTGAAAAATATTTCCATTCATCTGGTGACACAGTCTGAAAGATTGACTACCAAAATTTTAAATTAATGTAAAACAGTTCAGTTTTTGTTGTCTATGTTAATATTGTGTTATGGATTCATCTAAACTTCTAGATTAAGGAGAACAAAAATGAGCCCGTTAGTCATTTTAAATACTTTAATAGAAGAGACCCTACAAGTTGTAACCTCTAAGAAGTTCCCATAATGTTGGGTCCTTTGCCTGGACAGACCTCCCCACCTCCCCCACAGAATCATATGCACACTGTTGTGTGGAAACAGAAAGAATGAGCCATGGGTGCTGGAACAGAAAAAAACAGGAGGCACAAAGTGTTTCTGCCTTATGTTTACTGCTTTGTGTTTACGCGACTGTTCTTTGACCCCCATGTTATTGTAGCATGTTATTGACGCACTTGCTGAGAGCTTCCGCCTACCCCCAGCCCCAGGCTCCATGCTGAAGGGTATAAATAGGGAAGGAGAGAAGAATAAAGTGTGCCTTTGCTAGCTGACCATGAGGTGTGTGTTTTAATCCTGACGTCCTTCGCTCAGACCATCTCTGCTGTCGTGCGGGCGCGGCACCATAAAACTTCTGCCAAGCCAGTAAGTTCCCATAATCTATCCATATGCTAGAGGAACCTCACAGGAGATCCTAATTCCTCCATCTAGACAGATGAGGTGTGAGCTTTATGCCAGGGAATTGTTAAAGTGTCCCTGTGCCTTTCAACTTCCCAGGATACCATCTATCGTTATATGTTCATCTATGTACTATCCTAGATTCATGCAAGGGCTGAAACCTTTTGAAATTACAGAAGACCTAGCCACCCACCCCCCCCCAAGACCAGTGAGACCCCTGTTCAGCAGAGATATAGAAGACACACCCTGCAGAAATCCAACAAATAGTAGCTGGGCCCCAACAAATATGTGGGGAAAATAAAAAAAACCAACAAACAGCCATACAGTCCTAAGAGATAATAATTCTCTATAACCCAACTACAAAAACATGGAAGGAATGATCCTCCTATGAGATACAGACATTTAAATTACCATAATAAATTTTAAAAAAATGGAAGAATACTAAACAATAAACACAGAAAACATAAATGATGTTGGTCAATATACAATCAATGAATAAAAAAAATAGATAATAAGGTAACAATGAAGATAAGATATAGAAAGATAAATAAAGCACATTAAAGTTTCAGGATAAAGTTATGGGAAAATACCAGAGCATGTGGAAGAAAGAGTCTCTGTAACTGAATATGTGAATATTTAGAGAAACTGTTTAGATAAGAAAATAGAGAAATGGAGTAAAAAATTAAGAAACACTACAAGAATTATCCAAATTCATGATGAAAGGCAACATAAGGATTATGGGAATGCCAGAGTTGGAGAGAAAGGGACAGAAAACATAATTAAAGAAATAAAGGAAGTATATAATCTAAACCTATAAAATGTAATAAATATACTCAATCAGTAATGTAAAATAACTCCTAACTATCTAAATAAAACATAAACTAAAACAAGACATATAGTATTGAAACATTCAAGAGTTTAAGACTAAAAAATACATCAAATCTGTCAAAGGGAAGAAACAGATAACTTATAACAGTCCCCCTTTATGGTATACAGAGTTTACTGAAAAACAAACTAAATGCTTTTATGGGCAAGGAAAGAACACAATGGTATATTCCAAATATGTCCAATAAGAAGTATAGACTTCCTTCCAAGAATATTCTATCCTACAAGACTTTCCTTCAGATATGATTGAGAAATAAAGACTTTTTTTCAGATAAAAAGAATAACAAAGTGTTTTCAAATACTAAACTAACTCTAATCTGGTGGACAGCACTATCAAGATATTGACAGCAACTGCAGTATAAATTCCATCCCCAACCAGCCAAGGAGCTAACCCACATGGCACAGGATATCTCTCCTGTCTTTCCCACTGCAACCCTCAGCAATGTATTCAGTAGCTCTTCTCTAGCTTATACTCCAGTTCTTCTAAGCATAAAAAATACATCTTTAAAAGAAATTAAATGGAGTTCATGGATATAAATTAAGGAAAGGAACATACAAAAAGAACTGAATTTGGAAGTAAATTAAACCACACAAATTAAAAACAAATCTCACAAAAATATTAAAAACACAAGTGGATTGAATTCATCAATTAAAAACATATACTATCTAGTTGGATTAGGAAACAGAATCCAAGAGACACTTAAACTTCAAAGGATAAAACTATTCTCAAAGGATAGGAATGCATCCTTTAATTAAATAGGAGTAAAAAGAAGATAAGGATAGCCATACTTAAAACAGACAAAACAGATTTTCAGTTAAAACAAAAATATGTATCAATACACTAGATGGGATATTATACAATAATTAAGGGAGTGATACATTATGAAGACATGCCTCTCATCAGCATACACTCATCAAAAGAAGGAATATAGAAATAAATAGGCAGTTACCTTCAACTCAGACAACATTGCAAAACAAAACACATCTGTGGCAGGGGAATACAACACTCTATTTTCACCAAGAGCCAGATCAGCTAGGTAGAAAAAAAAAATGCAACACGATGGCTATAAAAAAGAATTAGATAGCATGGTCCTCATAGATATTTACAGGGCAATGAGCTACTCAAAAATGGAACACATATCTTTGTCAAGTCACATGGGCCATTGTTTATAAAGACTACATACTGGGTTACAAATTAAATGTCAACAAATCACAAAGATTGAAAAAATACATAACATCCCAAACCATGAAAGCATCAAACTAGCAATAAATCAACTATAAAAATGAAAACAAGTGTATCCTTGGAGACTGAACAATACACTACAGAAAGTATACTGGAATAATGAAAATATAAAAGAAGAAAACATATTGTGATTAATTCAAAAGAATAAAATCAGACCACTATCTCACACCATACCTAAAGGTTCATAATTGATTATATTAGAGACTTGGATATAAAACCTGAAACCACAAAATGTATAAAAAAAAAAAATCAAGTCTCTATGAGACAGTGGCTTCAGAAATGTCTGTTGGGACTTGACTGCAGTGGTAAAGAAAACAAGTTAAAAAAAAACAAAAATGTGGTCTTCTCAAGCCAAAAGAAAACACAAACCTTTGTACAGTGAAAAAAAAACTATATATTAAATCTACTTCTAATGTTTTGGAATATTTTCATATGAGTTGTACAGTGACTAGACCATTATCAGTATATGAAGTTTACTGGAAATATATTCCCATAATCAATATAGGAAGGTTAATTTTTTTTTGTGCTCTCAGTAACATTTATTGTTTCTTCATTTTTTTTCTTCTTTTATATAAGGGCCACCCATACAAGGACACCCTACTAATGGGATAAGACATATTAAAACATCTTTGCAATAACATATTATACATCTATAAAATGAGTAAAATTTAGTAACTACAAATAACTCATACAACTCAACTAAAAAAAAAAAAAAGAAATGGTCAGAAGAGCTAAATAAAACATTTCTCCAAAAAAAACATACAAATGGCCAACAGGCACATGGATAAATGCTCATTTTTACTTATCACTAGGGGAATGGAAATCAAAATCAGAATTATTCTCCATGGTATTGTCACAAGGAAGTTGAACAGAACTCAAAAATAAGGTCCTTGAGGCAAAGATTTTTAAAAACAGCCTGGTGGAGCAGTGGGTTAGAGCACAGCCACTGCTGTTATCCACAGCCACTGCTGCATGGGTTCGATCCCCAGTCAGGGAACTAACTCACATGGCACAGCAGACCTCTCCTGTATAATTAGAGTTATTGTTTCCACTCTCAGTTCATAAGAGTTAGAATATTTTTTTCTGGAAATGCAGAGAGGTGGAATTGGGAACAAAATATATGACAAAGTTCACCTACAGATAAGAAATCTTATCAGAAGTTGAGAAAGTTAAATTCCTGCCCTTTTCCCTAAATGTTTCTCTGGAAATATACAGATTAAATAATATATATGTTACCCTCTCTGGAGATGAAAAGAACTAATGTGCAGCATTGTGAAGCTGGCCATAGCCTCAGAGGTGTAAGTTTCATTCTCACCCTGGCTCCGGTCCCAGAGGTGACCCACATTGTGCAGTGGGCCTCCCCTGTTTCACCTGCTGCTCTCCTCAGCAGCATACTTCATCAATTCCCCCCCCCCAAAAAAGAATATTTATCTTGAACTAGTTCATTCTGTATTGTTTGCTTCTCCCTCCAAAGAGTACTAGTCAAGTCAGTGACACACACAAATAAATAAATAAAAAAATTAAAAAAGGCCCTCCCTGGTGGCGCAGCGGGTTGAGGCACAGCACTGAGAAT
>NW_004567145.1:6961-14622 GCF_000260355.1 Condylura cristata
AATTAAAAAAAAATATATATATATATAACAAATACCTTAGGGAGAATTAACTAAACCTTTCACCTGCTTACCCATTGTTTTAACTTCACTAGTGAATACTCAATAATGTTGCATTTTTTGTTTTAATATTAATGGCATTGATAAGGAGACTATATTAAGTCTAACATGTAAGCAAAGCTAATTTAATTAAATTCCTCAAGAAACAAATTGTATCTAAATTATCATTTACTTCTGGTGAGGAATTTATGCTTTATTTTAATTTATGTCTTCAAAGTGTTTTTCAGTGTAGTCGTGAGTCAATTTATCATGCCTTTTATACACTTTCAGAAATTGCATCTTCCATTTACTGTTTGAAATTATACCTGATAGGGATAATCATTCAAGATACTATATTCTAGAAAGAAAATATACCAGTTTTTTTTTCCCAACTCCTTAAGTCTTATTAGTCTAATAAGAAGACTAATTTACCTTCAAAAGAGAACGTGTGTTCACTGAAAGGTGAGGTATAAGATAAAAGATCAAGGGACAGGTAAGATAAAAGTATAAGGGACAGAATTGTAGCACTTTATTTTTTAATACAGAGAGATTATAAAATGACATTTCTTTGGAAAGATTCATTTAGAAAGGTAAAAAAGCATGTCATTTACTCATCAAATATTGATTAAGATCCCAGATTACATCAGAAACAATCTTAGTAGTAAGAGTACAACTATGACCAAAACATAAACTCTTCACTGTAGCTAATACTAAGTCTAAATGACAATATCTGGCATAAAAGCTAAGCGGTCAGTTTCATTTTCCACATCAGCAATTGTTAACTTGCCACAAAGTAGAATAAGTGGTGCTTTCTTTACAGAATTTTAGCACCATCTGGAAATTTGACTATGAGATATTGAGCATCCAATATGAGACAGATGTTTTACTCATATTCTATCTTACTTTCTTAACCTTCCCACAGGTAAGAATTATTTTCATTTATTATAGATCATTATAGTCATAACTGGATAAAATTATTTTATCAAATCATTAATTGAAGCAGAAAGGACACTTGGGTACTGGATACTTAGAAAACTATCAGAGAGAAACAGTATTGCATACTGATGCCATCAGTTTTAGAAAGTTCAATGGCTTCTGGGAAGTGTTTGTAAATTGATGCAATTCACTGTTTGGATATGATCTACATCTATGTTGAAGAGAGAAAATATCTTACTCTAGAGAATTATTTGTCAGATTTTTTTTCTGATTTATATTTGTTAAGTTTCCCTTTGGGTCTTTATTTAAGAATGCAGGTGTTTGCAATTTATTATAAATTAGTGAAAACACAGAACACAATCATTGGCTTGATTTCTAAATTAAGGAAACCTTCATAAAATTTTGTTTATTTAAACATCTTATTTAACTATATTATATTAGAAAGACTTCCAAAAAAAGAAACATCAAAAAAGGAGCACCAAAATACATTGGGAGGCTCTTACTGGTGGTGCAATGAGTTACAGTACAGCACTGCAAGAGAGCTGCAGCCACTTCAGTATGAGTTCGACCCCCTGCCCTGGAGGTGATCCACATGGCACGGTAGATCTCCTGACCCACCCGCTGCTCTCCTCAGCAGTGTAGTTCATCCATTTGCTTGTTCTGCTCCCCACTCTGTCTCTGTTGAATTTTCTCACTACCCCTGTGCCTCTGGCCTGTACCCCAGTTCTGTATGCATAAATAGTTATATTATGCATATTTAAAAAGTTATACACACACACGTACATACATATCAGGGAACTATTGTCATCTGTGAAAATGTATATTAGAGAAAATAGGAGATTTCACTATGCCACTCTCAACAATGGACAGATCAACAAGATAGAAAATAAGGAAGGATACTAAAGCTCTAAACAAGGACCTAGATACCATGAGTCTAACAGACATCTGTAGAACAGTGCACCCCAAAAAATCTGAGTACACATTTTTCCCAAATCCGCATGGATTATTCTCAAGGATTGACCACATATTGGGACACAAGTTAAATGTCAATAGATACACTAAGATCGAAAGCATATCAACTATCTTCTCTGACCATGAAGCGAACTAGAAATTAACCATGTGAAGAAGTCAAGCAACCCACCTAACCTTGTAGAGATTGAAACCCACACTATTGGAGGACCATTGGATCAAGGAGAAGATCTGTGAAGAAAAATTTAAAAATACCTTGAGAAGAATGACAATGAGGGCACAACTCTACAATTTATGGGGCACATTACAAGCAGTCATAAGAGGAAAAAATATATATATAGTTGAGATATATAATATATATAGTTGAGATATATAATATATATAGTTGAGATATATATATATATATATATATATATATATATATATATATCAATACAGGCTCACATAACAAAACAAGAAACAATTCATAGAAATATTCTAATCTCCCACCTTAAAGAACTGGAAAATCAACAAAATAACCCAAAAGCCAATAGAAGAGAGGAAATACTAAAAGTCAAAGCAGAAATAAATGAAATAGAAGTTAGGATAACAATCCTAAAAGATCCATGAAACCAAAAGGTGGTTCTTTGAAAAACTTAACAAAATAGGCAAACCACTAGCCACGCTAGAAGAAAAAAAAAAAAAAAAAAACAGAAGGAAGGACAAATAAGTGGGGTCATAAATGAAAGAGGAAAAATCACAACAGATACAGCAAAAATCAAAAAAAAAATAAACAGATAATACTATGAACAGCTATATGAAAACAAATACAACAAGCTAGGTGATATGGGCAAATCCCTACAAACCTATGATCATCCAGAGTTAGATAAAGAAGAACTAAAACAAATAAACAAGCCAATTACAAGCAGTGAAACTGAAGCAGTAATTAAAACCTTCCCCAAGAATAAAAGCCTAGTACCAGATGGATTTACAAATGAATTTTACCAAATGTTCAGAAAAGAACTAGTTCCTTTACTTCACAAACACATTTAAAAAATTGAGAAAGAAGGATGACTACCAAATACTTTCTATGAAGCCAATATCACACTGATACCAAAACCTAACAATAACAACACACAAAAAAGGGGAAACTTCAGATCTCTCTAATGAACAGTGTTGCAAAAGTCCTCAACACAATATTTGCCAACAGAATCCAACAATGCACTAAAAGAAAAATTCACCACAACTTAGTGGGTTCATATTCCGGGGACACAAGGATGGTTCAACAATGGGAAATCAATTAATGTAATCCATCACATAAACTGACAAAAAATAAAAATCATGTAATCATATCAATAGATACAGAGAAGGCAATGGACAAAGCTCAACATCCATTTTTGTTTAAGGCTCACAAAATCATTGAATAGAAAGAACATACCCCAACATGACAAAAGCCATATGTGACAAGGCCACAGCCAATCTTACTGTCAATGGAGAAAAGCTGACATTCTTTCCTTTAAGATCAAGAACAAGACAAGGATGTCCACTATCACAATTGCTCTTCAACATAATTTTGGAAGACCTAGCCTGAGCACTAAGGCAGTACAACTACATACAAGGAATGCAAATAGGGGAAGAGACAAAATTACCTTTATTTGCAGACTATATAATATACATGGAAAAGTCCTAAAATACCCATCGAAAAACTCGTAAGAACAACCAGTTTAGCAAGGTTGCAAGATAGAACATCAACACACAAAAAATGTCAGTATTCTTCTTATACATAATCAATCAGAAGAAGTGGAAATCAAAAAAGCATACCCTTTACAACAGAAACAAACAAAAAGTCAAATACTTGGTAATAAACCTACAAAAGAAGTAAAAGAACTATACAAAGAAAACTATAAAACCCTGATAAAATAAATATAAGAAGACACAAAGAAATTGAAAGACAGCCCCTGCTCAAGGATTGGAATATTAACATAATTAACATAATTAAAATGGCCATCCTACCAAATATAATATACAGATTTAATGTTATTCCAATTAAAATCTCAATGACATTCTTCAAAGAAATAGAACAAATATTGATGAGATTTATATGGAACTTCAAAAAACCTCGAATAGCCAAAACCCTCATGTCTAAGAAAAATCAAAATGGAGGCATTACAATCCCAAACTTCAAGCTGTACTGCAAAACTGCATGACAATGGAACAACAGTGAACATGCAGACCAGTGGGTTCAAATAGTAAACCCAGATATAAACCCAAAGTATTATGGACAGCTAATTTTAGACAAAGAAGCAAAGAATATGCAATAGAACAAAGAATATTTGTTCAACAAATGGTGCTTGGAAAACTTGACTACTATGTGCAAGGAAAAAAAAAAAAGGAACTAGACTACTACCTCATACGATGCACAAAAATCAGCTTGAAATGGATTAAAAAACTAGATATATGGTCCGAAATCATAAAATATCTAGAAGAAAAGGAAGGTGAAACACTGCACGAAATACACCTCAATAACATCTTTAAAGATAAATCACCCAAAGCAATGATAGTGAAGGAAAGCATAATCAGCTGGGACTACATCAAGTTAAAGAGCTCCTATACACCCAGAGAGACACTACACAAAACAAAGAGACAGCTCGCTGATGGGAGAAACGTTTTTCACACAATACTAATAGCAAAGGACTGATCACAAAATACTGATAAAAATCAACAAAAATAAAGTAAGCAACTCCATCAAAAAATGGGCAGAAGAGCTAAAAAGACACTTCTCCAAAGAGGACATGCAGATGGACGATAGATATATGAAAAAATGTTCAGCATCACTTGTAATAAGGGAAATGCAACTTAAAACCACAGTGAGATACCTTCTCACACCAGTGAGAATGGCATGTATTGAAACAACTAGCAACAACAAATTTGGGCAAGGATGTGGAGAAAGAGGAACTTTCCTACACTACTGGTGGGAAAACAAATTTGTACAACCACTATGAAAAGCTATTTGGAGGCTTCTCAAAAGGCTAAAAATAGAGCTTTCCAGATGATCCTGCAATCCCAATTCTAGGAATCTACCCAAAGGACACAAAAATAAAAATACAAAAGGACACCTGCACCCCCATGTTTATTGCTGCTCTATTTACAAGGAAGAGGAAGATCAATCTAAATACCCCAAAATAGATGACTGGATTAAAAAACGGTGCATGTCTACTCACTGGAATATTACTCAGCAATCAAAAAAGATAAGCCCATGCCGTTTCCAGCTACATGGATGGAGCAGAAAGAGATCATGCTTATTGAAATACGACAGAAAGAAAAAGAAAAATACTGGATGGCTTCACTCACAGCAGGAGCATAAGGGATCAGGAGGAAAATTAGAGAAGCAAAAAATGAAAACAATGAACATATAAACCAGAGACAGTTTATGTGGGTAGGAAGGGAAGGGGATCAAAACTGGGGTGGGAATAGTGCATGGGACTATGGTGAAGGCACACGTATGAATTGGTGACAGGAAGCCCTTGGGGATTACAACTGAGATTAAAACATTCATAAAATGAAGAATTACATTAAAAAAAAAAGACAAATCACTTCCTTCACAATTTCATAACCAAATTACAACAAAACAAATTTAATAACTCTTAAATGCTAAAAGAATTATCTTCACAAACACCAGGCAAAACAGCATAGCAGAAAAAGGGGTTGTGGGTGGGGAACAACAACTGAATGATATTACAGAGGTAAGGAGGCAGTAAAAGCAAAGACAGAGGGGTGGCTTCTATATAGCACACCCCCCACCCCCGTCATTGATAACTTAGGGCACACACCCACATTGGGAATGTTAAAAATTATGCATGAGAGAGGGAGATCAAGATAGCGGCAGAGTAAAGACTCCGAGATCATTGCATCCAGGCTTGAATAGGAATTGAGGACTGAAAATGGACCATAGACTTACATAGGACTAGTTTCAACCCGAATAAAAACACCCTGGACTCACTAAAAGGTAGATAACTGAGTGGGAATAGGCGATTGGGGAGTTCCTATAAGGGAACTCCTGGGAAACCCAGGCGCCTGGAAGTTTGGTGGGCTGCAGGAGCCACTTTGCCCCATGCTAAAGCCCTGGAGGTGAAGGGGAATAGCTCAGCTTGGTGAGTGGAGCCCAGGCTGAGGATAGACTGCAAATCTGATCCACAACACCTGGGTACAGGGAAAAACTGCTGAAACTGCAGACCGATCGGGAATATCTGGGTGCTGCTCAAAGCCGCTAAGGATCAGCTCGAACAGCTCTGGAATGGGCAAGATGGCGACAGAATAAAGAATCCAATAAGACTACATCCAAACTCACATGGGAATATACAAAAATGGACTATAGACTTACATGCTGCGAGTTTTAACCCAAATGAGAATGCCCTCGATTGCTAGAAGGAAGATAAGTAAGGGAGAATCTAGGCAACTGGTGAGTTCCCATAGGGAATTCCTAACCAGAAGCTGCACATGCAGGATTAGCAGAACCCTGCAACTCTGATGGGGGAACGCCAGTGGCCTCCTACTCATTTGGCTCCTTTAAAAATCTAGGCACCCAGATACCAGAAAGCACTGCAGAGGGAGACTGACTGGGACGGCAGCTGCAGTTGCTCTGCACAGCTGCAGCAGCTTTTTGACCCAGCCCTGCTACAGCCCTGGAGATAAACTGAGACAACTCAGCTAGGGAGAGGAAACCAAACTGTGGGAAAAGACTGCAGCTCAGAACCAGGAGTGCCCTGACCCAAGGATACAGCACAGAGGTGTTGCTGTCCTTTGCCCCAGCAGCCCCGACAAAGCCCTGGATAAAAACTGAGACAACACAGCTAGGTGAGTGGATCCCAAGCTCCTGGGGGGGGGGGGGGGGGGGGGGCGGGAAAAAAAAAAAAAATCGACCACTTTGAGCTTTGGAGGTGGAGAATAGGAACTGGCAGTTGGGGCTCCTCTAGTCCTACCCACATCTCCTGCCCCCACAACAGAGATCTGAGACTAGGCAACACTAGGGTTTGGACAGGTCTTGGCACCATTCTTAAGGCGTGATCAGCAAGACTCACAAAACCCCTGAGGGGGGGGGGATGTCAGGCAGGACCCAACCACAGGCCCAACCCTAGGAAAATGCAACAATTTTAACAATCTTCCATAGGCACATTCAACATAGAGAGGCCCTAGGAAGTGCCTCAAACGGGGAGACTTGCTAAAGGGTCTACCTGCTTACTGCATCTACCCACAAAAACTGTGGTAAAAACCTGGAGTTAAAGAGATACAGCCTGGCTCTGGGAGAGGACCTTAGACAGTGGGAAGACACTGCTCAGGGCCCTCCTTTTTGTTTGGACTGAACAAAAAGAGCCCTGAAATCTCAGAGGGAGGACTGGCAGCCTGCTCAGCTGAGAGGATTTTAGCCCTCTGGCACTCCCCTGCACTCCTGTAGGGAGGGGAAGATCCCGCCCCCCACAACAGAGGCCCAAAGACTTGTGAGCCAAAAAGGCTCACAGTACTTAGAGAGTAAACAAAGCCAGCCACCAACTCAGCCACAGGCCCAGCTCCAGGGAGACCTACAACACTTCTAATGTGTCATAACCACCACAGGCACACCAAGCATAGGGGAAACCTGGGATATCCGAAGGCAAATATAGGTGCCAGTATATCAATATTATCTCTAAATGTAAATGGCTTAAACTCATCAGTCAAAAGACACAGAGTTGCAGGATGGATTAAAA
>NW_004567145.1:16603-17700 GCF_000260355.1 Condylura cristata
AGGAAAATATATAGTAATACAAGCTCACATAAAGAAAAAATAAAGAATCAAAGAAACAACCTAGTACCTCACCTCAAAGAACTGGAAAAAGAACAACAAAATAACCCAAAAGCCAGTAGAAGACAAGAAATAATAAAAGTCAAATCAGAAATAAATGAAATGGAAGTTAGGAAAACAGTCCAAAAAATCAATGAAACCAAAAGTTGGTTCTTTGGAAAAATAAATAATAGACAGGCCACTAGCCAGGCTCACAAAGCAAATACAAAAGAAAGCACAAATAAACAGAATTATAAACAAAAGAGGAGAAATCACAACAGACCCAGCAGAAATCAAAAGAAAATCAGAGAATACTATGAGCAACTATATGCAAACAAATTGGACAATTTAACAGAAATGGAAAAATTCCTACAACTCTACAACCCCCCAAAGCTAGATAAAGAAGAAATAGAACAACTAAACAGGCCAATTACAAGGAAGGAAATAGAAGAAGTAATCAAAACCCTCCCCAAAATAAAAGTCCAGGACCAGATGGATTTACAAATGAATTTTACCAAACATTCAGAAAAGAACTAGTGCCTATTCTACACAGACTCATCGAAAAAATTGAAAAAAGAAGGAAAACCACCACAAACGTACCACAAAGCCAACATCACACTAATACCAAAACCTAACAAAGAAAACACAAAAAAGAAAACTTCAGACCAAACTCCCTAATGAACACCGATGCAAAAATCCTCAACAAAATCTTAGCTAACAGAATTCAACAATGCATTTAAAGAATAATACACCACGACCAAGTGGGCTTTATCCCAGGAGCACGAGGATGGTTCAATATCAGAAAATCAATTAATTAATGCATTACATCAACCGACAGAAGAATAAAAACCACATAATCATATCAATAGATGTGGAGAAGGCTTTTGACAAAGTTCAGCATCCATTTATGTTTAAGGTCCTTGAAATCCTTGGAATAGAAGGGACATACCTCAATATGATAAAAGCCATATATGATAAACCCACAGCCAATATTATCCTCAATGGAGAAAAGCTGAAAGCCTTTCCTTTGAGATCATGAACAAGACAAGGGTGTCCACTAT
>NW_004567145.1:18461-19611 GCF_000260355.1 Condylura cristata
AAAGCCATAATAATCAAAACTGCATGGTACTGGAATAAGAATAGACATAGAGACCAGTGTATTCGAATAGAAAACCCAGATATAAACCCACAGGTTTATGGACAGCAAATCAGTAACAAACAAACAAAGAAAACACAATGGAACAAAGAAAGTTTGTTCAGCAAATGGTGCTGGGAAAACTGGAAAACTACGTCCAAAAAAATGAAACTAGATCACTACCTCACTCCATTCTCAAAAATCAACTCAAAGTGGATTAAAAACCAATATGTAAGAACGGAAACCGTAAAATACCTGGAAACAAAGATGGGCCAAACACTACAAGGCATACACTTCAGCGACATCTTTAAAGATAGAGCATTCAATGTCATAATAGTGAAGGCAAGGATAAATAGATGGGACTACATCAAGTTAAAGAGCTTCTGTACAGCAAAAGAGACATTATAAAAAACAGACAGCCCACTAATTGGGAAAATTTTTTCTCACACAAAACCAGTGATAAAGGACTGATCACAAAAATATATGGAGAACTGATGAAACTCAAAAATAAAGTAAATAACCCCATCAAAAAATGGGCAGAAGAGCTAAAAAGACACTTCTTCAAAGAGGAAATGCAAATGGCCAACAAGCATATGAAAAAATGGTCAACATCACTGGTAATAAGGGAGATGAAAATTAAAACCATAATGAGATACCACCTCCCCCAGTGAAAATGGCATATCTTCAAATAGCTAGCAACAACAAATGTTGGTGAGGATGTGGAGAAAAAGGAACTCTCCTGCACTGCTGGTGGAAATGCAAACTAGTACAACCACTATGGAAAACTGGAGGTTCCTCAAACTGCTTGACATGGAGCTTCCCTATGATCCAGCAATCCCACTCCTAGGTATCTACCCAAAAGATACAAAAACACTGATTGAAAAAGATAACTGCACCCCCATGTTTATTGCTGCTTTATTTGCAATTGGAAAAACATGGAAGCAGCCCAAATGCCCAAAAGTAGATGACTGGATTGAAATGATGTGGTACATATATATATAATGGAATATTACTCAGCATCCAAAAAAGAGAAACACATGTCTTTTGCAGCAACTTGGATGGAGCTGGAAAAGATCATGCTTAGTGAGATAAGCCAGAAAGAGAAAGTAAAATA
>NW_004567145.1:20208-47304 GCF_000260355.1 Condylura cristata
ATATATTTTGAAAAACAAACCAAAAAATATATATTCTGAAAGTATGTCTTAATCCTAGACAAGAAAACAAAATTATGCATGAAACTAAAAAAGTGTTCACAGAGTTGACATTCAGGACAGAAAATATACAACTAGAGCTACTATATTAAGGGTATAGAGTGATGATGACTTTCTGAGTCTAAGACTCCTAAGCTACAATGGATTGAATCCAAGCTGGTAGGGAGAAGAATGTCCACCATCTGTCTCCTTATAAAAAAGGTTAATAATTGTGTTTTTTTTTTTTTTTATGTCAAAAGCTGCCTTGCACATGGTCTTAACTGAGAAAACGGGATGGTCTCACTAACCAGAGCAAAAATACCTGACTAATAATAACAGCAGCATCACCCAGGGATTAGTTTCCACACTTGAAAAGAGAGTGATTTTGGAGTGTGGCCATTTCAGCTACTGTCTCCACCCAGTGCTACATTTATTACCCACTCATAACATAGAGACTGAGGGTGGAGTGAAACCCTCTGAGCCATTTTGGCTAAGGAGTAAGCTTAGTGGAGGGGATCACAGTGGATACCTACCACACAACATGTGTTACCATACAATGCTGGGATATTGAAGATTGCAAATTATTGGAGGCAAATTTTTAGAGTCCTACCTCTATGTTTCCTTCATAAGTATTACCCTTTATTGGCATTTGTGCCATGATTACCAAAACAAGTGGAAACGAATCAATATGTGAAATGATAGACAAGTAAAAGTAAGTCTTGAGTACAAAAATCTAGGATTATGCCCAGTTTCTTGTAGGAAGGTACAAAATTAATTTACTAAGAAAAGGAAACTTCCTGTTACAAACCAAAATAAGTAGAAGTAAAAAAGAGATATAAGGCTAAAATTCTGAAGCAAATAAATCCCATGGCAGTTGGAGGAGCTCATAGTTGGGGCCACTGAGGTGATAACACAGATGACCACAGCAACAGTGTGAAGGTCATACCAGATGTGAACTGGCCCATGATGGACTTCACAGCCTCAGGAGGTGGTGCTGAGAACCAGAGCCAGTGGACAGTTCTCAAAGCTGGCCAGGCAAAGTTCTAATACCAATCAGCAATGCCCATCAGCTATAGTCATGGGGGACAGTGTCAGAGACACCAGTACTATAGCTCTGTCTGAGCTCTGTGTAATGCACCAATAACCAGTGGCTCACTGAGACACTGAGCTAAGGCTGACTGCACTCCTTGCACATTGATGTCAAAGGAAGATCCTGAGGTTTAGCAGCCATTTCTCTGAAAACTCTGTGAATTCGTGGAGGTCAAGAAGTCTGTGGGGTTCCGTGAACATCTGCAGAATCCCATGGAATTTGCCTACCTAATACCTTCAGAGACTGGCTGTTAACTGCTTCTTTCTCCAGGCTTCTTTCTTTGCAGAATGGTTGATCACTGCTTCTCCAAGGCTGGAAAAGGACTGACTTAAGCTGATTCTTTCTCTGCTTTCTCATCTTCAAGAGTCCTCATCTACAAACTTGATTGCTCTGTTTTTAATCCTATGTGTCTGATAATTCAGTTAGCACCACTCAACTTGCTTTTGTTTTCAATTTGCATATTTAGCTCAAGAATTTGCTGGCAGCTAAAGATCTTGATCCTAATTAGAACATTTACATTCCTGGCTCCAGATACAAAATGGGAATTCCTGGTGCCTGCACAGATTGTGTACTGAGAACCACACCAGAACCAGAGATGCTCCAATCAGGCACATTGCTCCTTTAGTGATTCTGGGTCAGGAGTGATGAAACTTGGGGCTTGTTTCCACTCCTGGAACTTTGGGGTCATAGCCAGAAAGCTACACATGCCGGGGTGCAGGGTGGGCACCTGCAGTGTAGCCTCACTGTTCAGCCAGCAGAGTCTTGTAATATTTACAACATTAAAATTAATGCATTAGTATATCCAATCATAGGACAGTTCCAATAGAAGGATGCATATGGATAGTATAAATTTATTACCTGGAGAATAAGTCCATATCCAGTATCTTACCTGATTCTCTGAAAATTACATCAAATATTTAGGGACAATTCATTTGTAAATGATCCTTTGCTTTAGATACAGAGATAACAATGTCTTACTTCTGTACTTTTGTCTTAACCTTCTTTACTTTAAAGACCTTTATACAAATACAAATACTTTATGCAAATATACAAATACTTTAAAGACCTTTATCTGAATACTTAAAACATTCAATTCAATAGCTAATAACTTAGTAGTTGTAAGGTCTTTTCCTTTATTTGTTTGTTTGTTTATTTATTTATTTTACCCAGTAGCTACTAACAAAATGTTCAATGACTGAGTTGACTATTAGGTTAAGATATTATCTCCAACTCAAAAGAGTTGCACAAAGACTAGATATTAAATGTATGTTCATCTGAGTGAAGTTAAATTTTAATTTAATGTCTAGTTCTTCAGTAACTCTTGGACATTCATTCAATCTACTGGTGTTATTTATATATTTATTTAAAAATCTTTATGTTATGGTCAAGGAAATTTTGAATGGCTCCCTTAGATTTGCAAGATTAAGTACAGTACATTTTTTCTATTTTCCAGGTCACTGCACATATTTTAACTTTCCTATCTTTGTCTACTTGAATTTTTTGGAGTTCATTCTTAGTGAGTTTTTGTGAAAGATATTTTCTTAATTTTAAGTAAATCTACCCACTTTATTTTAATTTCACAATTTCTCTCTTGAATTTCTTTTTAATTTATTAATGTCTGATGTGAAGGTGACACATCAGGTTAGTATTATTTTCAGAATTTCCATTTATTCTAAAGGACAGATGGAACATGTTCTGAATTCTGAAATCTTTCTTCTTATCAGTTAGTGAAAACTACTTTCACTAAAAAATGGCATTGCTATTGTCCTATTGCTAAAAAATTGAACCCTTTTTTAACATCTGCTTTTTATTTTAATATTTTTATTTTTATTTATTCATACAGAACTGGGGTACAGGCCAGAGTTGCAGGGGCAGTGAGAGGATTCACCAGAGACAGAGTGGGGGGCAGAACAGGCAGATCAATGAAGTACACTGCTGAGGGGAGCAGCAGGAGGGTCAGGAGAGGTCTGCCACGCCATGTGGTCACCTCCAGGGCAGGCAGGGATCCGACTCATGCGGAAGTGGCTTTCAATTCTTAGTGCTGCGCTTTAACCTGCTGCGCCACCAGGGAGGGCCTGCTTTTTAATTTGAGTATTGAGGTTTGTTATACTTAACAATCTCTTATTTCTGACCAGCAAGTCTGACCACAGAATCCACCATGTTATTCTGTAGCACAGAAGCGCAGAGCTGCCCATCTGAATCTTCTACAAACCTGTTTCTTATAACAGCGTACTGTCAAGGCTTGCCTGAAGGTGGCAGTAGAGGTCATCACTCAGGCGGGATTTGAGGAGTTGCCTGAGACTCTGTCTTCTGACAAACTCCTCTTTCTTGCCACAGCACCATGATAGAGGTGACAAGCAGTGTAATATGATATGATGGATTGGAGTTTGTGTAGATATACAGTTTTGTTACTATTGTTTTCACTGTTTTACTCTGTTTATGAAGCTGATGCAGACCTACATTTTGTAAGTTTTGTTCTAACTCTATTGTCTTTCTATATACATACAAGTAGACCTACTCTCACTTTTAATAAGGAGAGAGAAAGTCATCAAAGTATCCCAACATTGGGAAGGAACCAAGGGTTGTAGATAATTTTTGATTGTGTAAAGCAAATGGTTTGTTTCAAACAAACAAAACAAAAAATGTTACTTCCACATGCAAACCCTCTGGGCTGTGAAATGTGCCTGCAGCAGGAAAGACTTCAAGATTTTATCATGTTTTCACAATTAAGGACAGTCACAGCTGAGTGCACAGTATGTGGCCATAAGACAGATAAAAGTACATCATTAAGTGTTCTAGTTAGATTGGGTACTTGCACGTTTGAATAATTTATACATTTCTTGAGGGAGCTAGTTATAGATAGATACTTTACTTCATGCTGCATTTGCTACTGCCTTCCTCTATTTTGAGACTAAGTGCTTTTTTGTATATCTAGGAACAGTTAGAAATACCACTCTGGTTTCCAGATGTTCTGATGATCAGACAACAAAAGTTAATATTTTCACTGATACTTGTGAGAAGGGATTCTTGTTTTATACCTAATATATTGATTTGATGGGTATCTGTATTACCTCATGTGAACTGGCTAACAAGTTTACATTCACAGTAATCAATAAGGAAATATTTATTTTCCCTTTCCATAGTTATGTATTTTGAAATAAACTTGGAAGTAATATCTTTAAACTTTCTTGCAACAACAACAAAAAAATAAAAATGAGCATTATTAAAAACAAAGGTAAAGGTAAAATTTGTATATTTTTTTTTTGCTTTTGCTTTAAGAAAGAAATACAATTGATATAATTTGCTTTTGCTTCAAGGAAGAATTACAATTGACACGGGTATATTGAAATTTCTAGCTACCAAACAAAAATGAAGAGTGCTTTACAATGAGCTCCTCTATACATATTCCCTTTCAGAGTGAGGGGTCGTTATGGCCTTCACAAGAGGCTATGACCTTGACATTCCTCTCCCTGGTAACTGTTGAGAAAGTGTTGTGCCACTAATATATATAGGATCCCAGACCTTTCCTAGATTTCATTTTTATTTGATTGTTTTAGTGTTTTGTTTAATAGAAAATAAGACAAAAACAGATCTCTGTAAGTGGTAGTCAAGAACATCTTGGAATTTCCAACACTGGAGCTCTTGGAAATCTGTGTCAGCATGAGACTTAGTATGGAAGGAGCCAGGTGAAATCCAGAACACTGGCATGGCCTTAGTTAAGGCAGCACACTCTCTTCATCAGTTAGTGTTTACTAGAGGGAGGAATTTGGAATAAGGGCTGAGCAGCATAGCTGTTCTTTGGTAGCAGGGAAATATTTCCTACTTTCCAGGGGTGATAATCTTATTAACAAAAGATAATCCAGCTGGAAGCCTAAATAGCCAAGGGAGAAATGGGACTATACCCAATCAGTCATATATTGCCCTTCTCCCAGCCCCACATGTTGTTGGTTATGTGCCAGGGTTCAGCTTTCAAGATGCCAGCTTTCAAGGTCTCCCTAGTAGCACAAGGGGTTAACTCTTAGCATCATGAAGCTATCAGCAGCCACTGTTGCATAAGTATGATCTCTGGCCAAGGCGCTGACCCATGTGGCACAGCAGACCTCTCCTGTCTTGCCCACTGCTCCCTTCAGCAGTGTATTTCAGAAGATCCATCTGTTCTCCCCACTCTGTCTCTGATGAATCCTCTGGCCTCCCCACCTCTGGCCTGTATCCCAACTCTTTTATGTATAAATAAAATAAATGTTCTAAAAATGTTAGAATAATCAGAAAGAAAAGATGCAATTCTTTAAAAAACAACAACAAAATGCCAGAATGATCTTCATAGTGTTAAGTCATGAGGAAGAGTCAGGACATGTGAAAGAACAAATGTCCATGGAGCTCCAGAAATCAGCAGGTCTAGGGGGTCTTCGCCTTAAAAGGTAGATCTTTTGAAGATGTAAAACTAACTTATGGGATTCGCATGAACAGTTTTGACAAACACAGCTTAAAATTTCACCTAAATTGGAAGGGCACATAAATGCCCAGAATCCAATACGTTAAGTTAAGCTAGACACAATTTGTGTACACTGTGCACAGACACCTATTTTTATTCCCCTTTGAGTGGTGAATCTTATGGATAAAACTACATTTCTTTTATTCTTTTTTTTTTTAACCTGACCAAAGTTTGCTTTATCTGCTTCCCACTTTTTTTTTTTTATTCTACTGAAAAACTCTTAAAATGAACTCTGAGTAAAAACAAATGCTAAGTCATTATATGAACATGTTATAGATCCAGCTGAAATTTCTGCTGAGAAGGGTAGAATTAAGCCACAGGTACATCATGGTATTATAAGAAAGAGAAATTTTGTTGAGCAGTATAAAATCAATTTCAACTGACAGTACCTATCCTGAAGTTTCTGATATCTGTTTCCTCTGAAAAGTTCAGATAGTTGGTCCTCCCTGGTGGCATGAGGGTTAAGGCATAGCACTAAGAAGCTAAAGGCACTTCAGCATGAGTTCCATCCCTGCCTCAAAGGTGACCCACAGGGCATGGCTGACCTCTCCTGACCCACTGCTCCCCTCAGCATTGCACTTTGTTGATCTGCCTGTTCTGCTTTATACTCTGTCTCTGGCGAGTTCTCTTACCACCTCTGCACATCTGTATCCCAGTTCTGTATGCATAAATAAATAAATCTTTAAAAATTTCAGAAAAAAAAATCAGAACATCTGTGTTGTTTTCTTTTTACATGAAATGCATTTTATTCATTGACTATTGACTATTCTCCTCTCTTTTGGAATCCCAGGGACATAAGGTAGTCACTCATAGGTAGTCTATCATAAAATAGAGTGAGATCTGGGCTGCACTGTGTGCAAGGGCTGAGGATTGCCATAGCAGGGTGGCTGAACTACATGACTCAAAAAATTGGGGAATGTTTAAAAAATCTTGTTGATGAGCAGTAAGCATGATAATCTTTATAGAAGAAGGGTCATAGGGTGACGCATAAGTTTTAACATCTAATTTTCACTAATCTCCTTTAATATGTCCATAAATGAATGAATATTGAGCTCCATCAGAGTTCCAGTTCTATTATCTTCCATAATTATTTGCAACACTTTGTTAACAGTTTTGGATTAAGTGGGGCCCTAAATATAAAGCTTGGTGGTCATAGTGTTATACCTCCATTGCTACAGTTCCACCAAGCAGAGTTGAGGTCGCTTTGATGGGAAAATACAAACTGCTGCCATAAAAACCTAGCCCACTTTATCTGAACATTTAATTATGTCATCTTTCTTCCCTACAAGTCTTAATATTTAAATATTTAATCTAGATGTCATTTCACTGGCAAATTACTAATTCCTCAATTCAACTAGTAAATACTGTTGCTTTTTATTTCCTTGTCATTGTACTGGAATGTTTTTGAAGTACAAAAAGTACAGCATACCATGAGTATTTCTACACTACATTGTTCTCCAAAGGAGGCTACTGTCTGACTACTTCACTGAATCTTTAATTATTGTTCTACAGGAAGTCCATCTTTGTCGAAACCTGTTAAAATGTTCATCTTTCCCAATAATAGCCATGCCATGAAATTATTTATTCCTGGGGTCTATTTTCCCTGGGGTCTGCAAATTCTACTTTCTAGTAATTTATCAGTTCTGAAATATTCTGACTCTTCCAGTTCCTCATATTGGTTGTGCACTTGATGCCTGATGAAGTTCTCTTCATGTGCTGTCACTTGTTACTCCTGCACTGTATTCAGCTAATCTCTAGAGCTCACATTTAGAAATATGTATTTTTGATGTCCACACCACTATGGTTGAATTAATATAAGCATTTCCTTATTACATAAAGTTCTACATGGTTGAATTTTGAACATCTTTTTCTCTTCAAAAACATAAAGCTGCCCAGTGATGTGTGCCATGTCTTATATTTCTCATTTATTACCTATTTTGTGTAAAATAGTACTAGCATATAGTAGATATTCAGTAATGACATGCTTAAGTATTTATTGGTAGAGGAAAACCATGGATTCCTGATAATTAAAAGTATACTTCAGAGGCTTTATTTCCTATATTTTTTATTATAGGAAAAATATAACCATATCCAATGAAGTTCACCCACCAACAATGTATTTTGTAATGCAAGTTATGATAGGAATATTTTGAAATGAAGGTCTATATGGGTTTAGCAAATTATATTGAAATATGGATTCATATTGCTCATTATAGAATAGTTTTTACAGCACCATTAAAAGCTTTAAAAAATCTTTGTAAGTTCTTCCTGTTTCTAGTGAGTTGTTAAAGAAAATGCATTCTGTAAGCATATTTCAAATAATATATTCTCTCCTTTGCTCCTGCCAAACCTCCTATAAATAGAAAACTCAGAATATTTCTGCTTATTTCCTGTAGGCAGCCTTTCCACTAGCAAACTTCTCTTGCAAAAGTAAATTAAACTATTTTTCTTGAATGTTGACATTTGAGGTTGAGTCAGCATAATTATTCTGAATTTCCTCCCAAATAACCTTCCTTTTAAAAAGCAGACTCAAAGCATATCATCTCTTCTAGTGAATGTGAACTATATCCTGGATCTTCCAAACATGCAAACAGGTCTGAGTGGGGAACTCATCGTGCAGCCGACTGCTACCACTCCCCTATTACCAAGGATCAGCTTGTGGAGATGTCCTCTCTAGAGTGATTTTCTGTTGGTGGATAGTGAATCTCAGATGTGGTGTGATAATTAGAGAACCTGACAATACTGGAAGATGGGGTTTATGTAATTAGTTTTGTCTTCCATGAAGATTCTTGGGCCGTTAAAGGAATTTCTAGACTTGCTTTCTGCTATTTTCTACAAAGCAAAATTCATCTCATGGACTGCCATATGAGTCAGCCATATGACTACCCACATATATTTGGATATAAATAATAAAACTTTTCTGAAGAGCAGTCTTAATATTAGAGAAGTTATTTTTTTTAAGATTTATTTATTTATGCATACAGAACTATGGTACAAGTCAGAGATGCAAGGGCAGTGAGAGGATTCACCAGAGACAGAATGGGGAGCAAAACAGGCAGATTGATGAATACACTGCTGAGGCGAGCAACGGGCAAGACAGGAGATAACTTCTGGGGCTGGGGATTGAACTCACACTAAAGCACTAGCTTGCAGTGCTGTGTTTTAACCCATTGTGTCAACAAGGAGGTCCATAAAAGAAGTTTTAACCAATGATTTTTGTATTTCTATTGAAACTTTTATTTTACATCTTTGGTCATCCCTCTACAATAACACTAAAAGAGAGACTGAAAAAGAATAAAAAAAAAATCCTTCTGAAAGGCTAAGGAGGTATATTTTCTCTTTCAATCATAACTAAAAAAATAATCTAAGGATCAAAGTTAAAAATGACCTTTAGCAACATTTAACATTGTGCACAATTTATATACAAACCTTATATTATCTGATTTAAAAAGCTCAGGATTCTCACCCATTCCTTTTTGGAAAGGGATGACTTGCTGAGGAGGACACTGTGAAAAGGAAGGATAGATGATAAAGAGATGAGAGTAGTTAGAACTGGGCATAGAAAATACTTCAATAAAATAAAATAATCATTACAGTATCCAAGATAATAAAAATCATGTAATTTTTTTTAGAAAACTAAGATTAGTAATTTCAAATTATTAGAAAGGCAAATAATATTTTGACAGCAACAAGAATAACTGAATATTTTAAAATAACTAGTGTGATGTAGAAATTTATAATCAATAAAATCTAAACAAAAAATAAAGAGAATATTCAAAAAATAACGTAAGATGTATAAAAAATGAATAAAAAGTGTCTACAAGTTATAGTGTGCACATCTTAATATGGTAACTACAATATAAATAAATGTATGTAAGGCTCTGCAAGCTGGCCACAGCCACTTCAGTGCGAGTTCGATCCCCACCCCAGAGGTGACCCACATGATGCTGCAGAAATCTCCTGCTCACCCATTGCTCCCCTCAGCAGGGTACTTTGTCTATCTCCCTGTTCTGCTTCCCACTCTGTCTTTGGTGAAGCCTTTCACTACCCCTGCACCCCTGGCCTGTACCCCAACTCTGTATGAATAAATAAATAAACCTTAAAAAAATAAATATATGGAAGGCTAGAGTGGAAACCAATACAATATGTCACTTTATTAACAGAATATTGAAAACTTGAAAGTCAAACTTTTTAACACTAAAATGCCGGGGATTGAAAGAAAGAACATTAATGAATAAAGTTATTAGTAAGTAGAACTTATGACAATTATCATTAAAAAAGCTGCTTACTTTGTATAATGTGGCCTCCCCCTTTTTAAATATCTTCTTTCTGATGACATAATGAACGGTACAGATAAAGAGATGAAAACTACATGTCTCCTACATGGGCAGGTATATATTTGAGGCAGGGACAGTTTAGGATATTCATTAAATTATGAAAAGAGACATCTCATCTCTTCTGATGAACTTTGATTTCATCACTTTTTGCTTCTTCCCTCCACCTAAGGGATTCCATACTCTGACTCTAGAGAAATTCAAACAATATTCTGTTAGATATAGTGTTGAAGAATCAACCTCTGCTTGGTTATCCAAGGCTCAACAAACATTTGTTTAAGACCACTTTCCCCAAGACAAGTTTGATCCAACATCTTTTAGATAGTTTGTTTTTGGTGTTCTGTTTGTCCTTTCTGATCCACATTTTAACCTGGAATAGCAGGAGACTGAAGTGGGAGGGGACAGTGAAAAACAGACTCCTTTCCAAGAGAAGATACAGCAGGTCTTCTTTTCTCCACAACTTGTAACTCTTTAAGGGAACTCTGTGAAATAACTCTTGGCTACAGTAATATCTTTACTTCATTCTTTTAAGTACCACTTTCCCTTCTCCCTTCAATCCTTCAGTAACTTGTCTCTAGGTACTTGACCATTTTATGCTGACTGCCCATAAAATTGTACTTACCTAGCAAATATTGACTTCATTAAATTCTTTTCAAACTATGTCTATTAGTTTGATTTACTTTTCCTGCCAGTATCTTCCCGTTATAGTGATATCTGTCAGAAGAATACTCACAAATTCAAAAGGATATGTGCACTTCAATGTTCACTGTAGTCTGTTTACAATTGCCAAGCCATGAGAAGCTAAGCGACCAATGACACTTTAGAAAATGTGGTATATATAAATAATAGAATACTAGTATACTCAAATACAAACACATGTAAAACACACATAACATATATGCTATATAAAATATAAATGATAAATTCTTGCCACCTTTGCCAATATGAATAGAACTGGAGAGTAAAGACAAATATCAAGGCCCTTCCTGGTGGTGCAGCAGGTTAAAGCATAGCACTAAGAAGCTAAAGACACTCATGCTGAAGCATGAGTTTGATCCCCACCCCGGAGGTGACCCACATGGCCTGGCAGACTTCTCCTGACCCGCCTGCTGCTCCCCTCAGCAGTGTACTTCAATGATCTTCCTGTTCTGTTCCCCAATCTGTCTCTGGTGAATCCTCACCATCCCTGCACCTCTGGCCTGTACCCTAGTTCTCTATGCACAAGTAAATAAATCTTACAAAAAAAAAAAAAAAACCAGACAGGTATCAGATTATTTCACTCATAAAGAGGTAAGCAAAGAAGGGGGAGTAACAAAAAAGTCCTTGAAATTTGTCTGCAGATTTGCTGCTACCAGAGGGGCAGGGTTGGGATAGGGAATAAAATGATGAAAGGTCTAGTGGTCTGTGGTATAGGTGATTGCTGGTATGGTGGCACGATGACATGAATTTGAGGAGATGCATTACAATTTGTAAAATAATGCTATCTCAGTAAAAAATGTTAATTACAAAATAGCACTAAGTACCAATTTTCTGATGTTAGATCACAGAAAGATCTGCTAGTAACATCATAAGTCACTTTGAAAAAAATACCAACACAGCGATGCATGTAATTTGTATGTATTCATACACATTATACATATAAAAACATACCATAAACATGATTTGGTCTCAGTATTTTTTTAAATATTTAGTACATTCAGTGTACTATAATCAAAAGTGTAGCTCAGATGGCTTACAAGTAATATAAATTTTATTTCACAGATTTCTGCATGTTGTTTAATACAAGCTAAAGTAGGCACTGGCAAATTCAGTGATAGATGAGAACCCACTTTTTGTTTCATAGATGTCTATCTCCTCACTGTGTCTTTTTATGGTAGAAGGTCCAAGGTAATATGTGCATATTTATAAGCATATCAGTCCCATTATGGTTCTGTCCTCATGCCCTAATTATTTTCTTAAAGGCCCTGCTTCTTAATGCTGTCACGTGAAGAGTTAGAATACCACCATATGAATTTGATGGGTTAGGCAATCACTCCATAGCACTAAGTTTAATAAGCAAAAGTAAAGCTGCTCAATTCAAAGACAGATTTGTATTTTAAAAATCATAAGGTTTTCTCTTATGCATGCTGGAAAGTATAGACACATTTGTGATTTATACCTTATACCTCCAATTCAGCATTTCATTGAACCTGTGTTTAAATGTGTCTATTAAAATCTCTGAGATAATTATTGCTGACTTTACAGCAATTCTTCAAAATGAAAGTGTAGCTATACCTCCAACTAGCACAAACATTAATGATATTCTTTTCTCACCGCATTAGGTTGATTTAAGATAGGAAATAAAGTATTGTTTAAAGTAAATGCCTATAGTCAATGATCCAACCTCAGTGATCTAATACAAACAAGATTGAACAGGAAATGAATATGGTGATACTTTCAATAAATATTTTAGAAGTAATTGTGGTTCAAATAGACTAAAACTGTTGTATCAACATCACACTGTCAAAGAAATGGGATTTGTGGAGCAGGCTGTACAATGCAAGGTGTTATGAAAGAGAGCAAGATCCTGACCTTGTTGTTGATAGAATATCACACAACACCAATTATAAAGGGTAGGAGAACAAAGAGAAGGGGTGAGTAAAAACTGAAAAAGTGCTTATGTCACCTGAACTTCAGGGGAGGTGAAACTGATGATTAGGTATCGATGACTAGTATTGCAATAGAACCCATACCTTAGGCTCCACCCATGGTTCTAATCTTTCCAACAAGATGACGCTCAGATCAGTCTCTGTGATGCAATGTCACACAAAGCCAATGCCCACTCCACCTCCACCCTTTCCCGGAGCCCCCAGTCATACCTTTCAACATATGCACATTGTCCCAGGATGATCAAGCATCCTGCTCTTTTTTTTTTTTTAAGATTTATTTATTTATTCATACAGAACTGGGGTACAGGCGGAGATGCGGAGGGTGAAAGGATTCACCAGGGACAGAGTGGGGAGCAGAACAGGCAGATCAACAAGTACACTGCTGAGGGGAGCAGTGGGCGGGTCAGGAGAGGACTGCCACGCCATGTGGATCTCCTCCGGGGCAGGCGGGGATCAAACTCATGTGGAAGTGGCTTAAGCTTCTCAATGCTGAGCTTTAACCCGCTGCGCCACCAGGGAGGGTCCATCCTGCTCTTTTTCAATGTGAAAGGACCTTGGCAGGGGCTGGCATATTATATTCTTTTAAGTGAGCTAACTGATTGACTAAGCTGTTCTGACCTTACACTGTAATGCAGAACTGTATGTAATCAAGATGGTGGCTGAGCAAGCCATTTAAGTCTAGCAAAGGTATGAAATTAAGGTATGGGAATAAGATTTTAAATTATTCACATGGAACCCACCCCCTCAGAAAAGATTATCTGAAACTTCGAGACATAGTGAATATTAATATTGAACAAAGAAATAATGTTAATTTTGAGAAATAATACTTCTGGGAGTTATTAAAGTAATAAAATAAGTGCTACATTTCTGCTATGATGGGCCCACAAATTTACCAATTTTGACTTCATAGGCAGACATTTTTAGAAACAATCAGTACCATATATTAATTTGTTACATATGGTTTCAGTTTCCACTGTTCAGAAAACTTGGGGGTGGGGACTGTTGAAATGTTATTTTAGTAGTAATACCTTTCATTTATTTAATGGAGTGGAGTCAACAATATTTACTTTTTTTTTTGGCTGATAAGAAATTATGTGTTGACATTTCAACACTTACTTTTATTTTTTATTTTCCAGGCTAAATGAGGGGTTGAGAATAATGACATTTATGTATAGGCAATCAATTAGTTTTTGTTACTAGCAACATTAATACACAATCATAATAATTTCTAACATCAGCAATAGCAGCCTATTTATCTTCATTTGTCTCACTGAAATGTTTTTTAAGTTAAGAAGGACTATCTTACTTTCTATGTGTATTTGGTGCTGAATGACTTTCTGTAAATTAACCTATCTACTATTAAGACATTTTTTTTCATACTTATATAAACAATGATATCAATGATATTCACTAAGGAGAAGTGGAAGATGGCATCAGAGGAGTTTAAGTGCTTTACTCTGGGCAGGATAATCTAAGGTGGCCTAGAGGGTTACAGGAATCTAAGAATCCTATGACTTGGAGAAAAAAAAACTGCTGAATTCTCTTTACATCATGAACCAATGCTGAAAATAATAGAAGGAACACTGAAGAAATTCAACTCTATACAACAAAGCACAGGGGTATAGATGTTCCTGGAGGTAGTGGACAGGCTAGGACATTGGCAGTGCAAGCCTATGGTCCGAGTTTGCAAGAACCCCTTGGAAGGGATAGATGATTGGTATTGAGGCAGATATTTGACTGCAGGGGTATATGTGTAAAGGTATTGGTATAAGCCAGGCAGGGCCCATGGTAAAGGGAACAGCATATAGAACAGATCTCACACTCTCAAGGCTCCTTTAGGATCCCGATGATCCTCTTAATCCTGTGAAATGGAGCTGAAATCTTGGTCCGCAGACTTTGAGGACATGGGTCTGGAAAAAAAGAGAACACAAATGTAAGTGGACCCCAAATACCACTTTTACAAGTAAATAGACTCCTCCAGTTCCCTCCACAGCCACCTAACTGAACACTGTAGATCAGTTTTCCCCAATATGCGTGCCACCTGCTGGAAAAAAAAATGGAAGTTTTTTGACCCTGAGGACTCTTCAATGAATAGCTTCTTAGAAAGCTAAAAATAGGAAGCCAGAAAAATACAACACATGATATGTTCAGTCCTCAGAGGAATAGTTTACCAAAGAGTATGAAAAAAAAAAAAAATCCAGAATTCAACAGTCTAAACCTGGAATATCTTACTTCCGAGCAAATACAAAGTAAAATATCATTATAATTAAAAAAAAATAAATTAGAGAATAAATAGAAAGACTGATCAAAGACATGAAGTAAATCTCAGGAGGCCCTCCCTGGTGGTGCAGTGGGTTAAAGCACAGCACGAAGAAGCTAAAGCCACTTCAGCATGAGTTTGATTCCCGCCCCAATGGTGACCCATGTGTTGTGGAAGACCTCTTCTGACATGCCTACTGCTCCCCTCAGCAGTGTACTTCATCAGTTGGCCTGTTCTGCTCCCCACTCTGTCTCTGGTGAATCGTCCCACTGCCCCTGCACCACCTCTGTCCTGTACCCCAGTTCTGTCTGTATAAATAAATAAATGATAAAAAATAAAATAAAATAAAATAAATCTCAGAAAACCCAAATGAACATCCTGGGTAATAAAGTTAATGAATAGATGATATGAAACTGAAGCACTAAATAAAGAAAATAACAGACTGTAGGATGAAAATATATATATATAAACAGTGAAGAAAAGTCAGGAGAAAACTGTGGAAGTAAAATAAACAAAATGGAAGATTCAGTCAGTGACTTTGAAGATGATAAGGCGCACAGAATAGAGTTGGAAGAAGAGACAGGAATGGAAACATGAAAAAAAGGAGACAGGAAGTAGTGAAATTTCCAAGAGCTTAAGACAATGGAACAATGAGTGAAGCTGGCAAGGAGGACAAAGCAGATAACATAAAGATACCCAAATCGGTTTGCAAATATTACACCTGACTTCTCTGAGGAAACACTAAAGGCAAGGATACTATGGAAAGACTTATTCAATGTTCATAAAGATCTTAACAACCAATAAGTGTTATTTTAGCTTACAGAATTCTCCTTTGGATATGAAGTAAAGAAGGCATTCTCAAAAAAAAAAAGGTATCTGGAGCAGTTTGAAAATATTAGACCTCCCCTACAAGAAATGTTGAAAGCAATTTTGATAACAAAATTTATTTTTAAAGATTTAATCTTATTTTTTATGCAGACGAGAGCTGAGGTGTAGATCAGAGATGCAGGGGGTGTGAGGATTCACCAGAGACAGAGTGGGGAACAGAACAGACAGATATACTGAAATACACTGCTGAGGGGAGCAGCAGGTGAGACAAGAGAGGTCTGCTGTGCTATGTGGGTCAGTTCTCTGGCTAGAGGTGGACCTAGTGCTGCAGTGGCTATGCATAGCTTCATAGCGCTAAGAATTAACCCCTTGTACCATCAGTGAGACACCTTGAATCTAAATTTAAATGAACATCCACAAAAAAAATATAAAAAAACCCTGAATAATTAAATAGATAAAGCAGACAATTAGAAACAAAATGGCAGTATCAGACCCTCATATATCAATAATAATCATAAATGGAAACGGGAATAGGTTGAATTCACCATTTAAAAGTCATAAAATGGGCCCTCCCTGGTGGCACAACCGCTTAAAGCATTGCACTAAGAAGCTAAAGCCACTTCCGCATGAATTCGATCCCCGCCTGCCCCAGAGGTGACCACATGGCGCGGCAGACCTCTCCTGACCTGCCTGCTGCTCCCCTCAGCCATGTACTTGTTCGATCTGCCTGTCCTGCTCCCCGTTCTATCTCTGGTGAATCCTAACACCCTCTGCATCTCTGGCCTGTATCCCAGTTCTGTATGAATCAATAAATAAATCTTAAAAAAAAAAAAAAAAACTTTAAGATAAATTTTTTTAAAAAAGTCATAAAATGAATGTTTATATCAGAAAAGAAAAAGCCAGCATTTTGCTGTATACGGGAAACACATCTGAGCGCCAAGATAAAAGCATATTCTATTTAAGTGACTGGAAAAAAATCCTACATGCAAATTGGGACACAAAGGAAGATTAATCCATAATTAGAATATATAAACTAGATTTCCTGTTAAATAAAGTAGCATGACACACAAATTGAGATTATATAGTGGCTGAAGGAGCAACTCATCCAGTATATAACATTTATAAATATATATTCTCCAAATTAAGTTACCTCAAAATGTATAAAGCAACTATTATCACATCCAAAAGCAAACATCTGCAGCAATGCAATAAAGCTAGGGCCTTCAACACCAAACTTGTGCCCACGGACAGATTAAGCAACCACAAAAACAAATGAGGAAACATTAGCCTTAGAGAAATAATTAGAGCACATGGGATTAATAGACATTTCTAGAGTGCTACATCTGAAACTGGTACTCTGCAACACAAGAAAGGGGCAAGACCAGTTTTTTCCCACTGCTGCCTAAGTGGGAGGAGTTGCTGGTAACAGCAGTTTCTCATCCTGAAGCTCCAGAACCTGATCACTCTGCTCTAAAGTGGCTGTTGGGGTGTGAGTTCATGAGAGCCATGGAGGTGCCTGGGCAGCCCCTTTCCAACAAAAGACAATTTTTACTGTTGACAGTTCTAGTGGAAGTGGGAGATTCCTCCTGGCTGCCTAGAGTGTTTCCTGTTAGCAGCACACATGTCACCCTGTAGTAGGAAGCTGCAGACTGGCTACATAGGGGACCACTTGAGTGGAACAGGCTTCATGGATACACTGTCACTAGCAGGGTTTGAGCACCAGACACCACCCCACCCCCAGGACTCTGGCACCCAGCTCCAAAAGCTGTCTGTAGGCAGTGCAAAACAGTAGCAATGGACATTTCACTAACTACCACCAAGACCACTGGGGCTCAGGCTACCAGTAAAAACCAGACCTTCCATGGTGCCACACTTCATGCACCCTCCTTGGGAAAACAGTGGCAAAGTGTCCTGAGATGGAGCAAATACCAGCATAGAAGTTCACAGAAGGCCTTGGGGCTCTTGGTTACAGGTAAGAGCATAGAAATCTAGTGGGCCAGGTCTGGTGCTACAATTCCCTGCCATAGCTGGAGGCACTTGAGAGGCCTGTGAGTTCTTGGGGCAACATTGAGGGCTCCAAGAGAGACTCTCTGTGGCAGGTGAGACCCACATCCTAGTGGTTCTGTATACAGCTCCCTACCCCTTTATGATATTATACTCAACCCTTTGAAGGGTCCCACTGAACTCAATTCTGGCTATGACTCTCAGTCTTCCACCCCACAAGCCTGATCCAATTATCAGGCCAGGCATGAAATTTCCCCTTTTATATTTGGTACTTGAAACATAAAATAAACCAATTAATTGTAAGATAAATTAACCAATCAGGTTCAAGCCCTGCTTGTTAGCAAATTATTCAGGTAGAAAGTGAGGAATGAACTGATTTGTGTAAAATGATACAACTGTTCACTAGGGAGTGAAAATTGCCCAATCTGGAATAATGGCTGGGGAACTCTGAAAGAGGATATAAGGCAGGGCAGAAACCAGCTAAAGTGGGTCTGTTCCTGGCATCCAAATAAAGAGGCACCCAGCAGCTCACCTCTGAAGAAGAGAAGCTGAAGACCTTTGCAGATACATGGCTGCTGCACTTGCCTTCCACTCTAACACTAACTTTACCTGAAAGGTGCACTACAGGATTCAGTCTGGTTTCTCAAATAGCTGTTTGTTGTTGGTGTACAACAATAACTAACATAGAGCTGTTAATGTTAGTGTCTTTGACTTTGCATCCTGGTAACCAATGGTGAATGACACTACTGGTCGGTGTTGTTCCACACTGTTGACAGGTAATCAGCATTCTGTGGTTGGTTTGAGCATTTTGAGAGCTTCCCACCACTTCTGATCAACTGTTATGGCTTCCCTGTTTTGCTTTCTAATATCCAATGCTATCCAGACTGGCCTTTTGACTGTTGTCATGGGTTGCTGCTATGTTATCTCAGCAGCTCCACATGTAGGTATCTCTACCTACCACCATGAGTTGGATCCTGCTTGCCAGTATACCATGAGTTCCAGGGTCTCACTGATGGGACAGTTGAATGAACAATATTTTGCCTGGGACTTAAAGACTCTGTGGACATTACACAGATGAGAACCCAAAAACAGTATCATTTGCCTTGCTATAGCTCTGCTATAATACTGTTTCACACTCCCAAAACAGCTGAATACACACTCTTCTCAAGTGCACATAGGACATTCTCCAGAATAGATCATATTCAGGATTACAAGTTACATATCAATATTTTTATGAAGTTTGAAAGCATACCAACTATTCTCTGATTACAATAGTATCAATATGTAAATACATTATCAAAAAAAGGCAGAAACAAAAAACAATAGTATGTGGTAGAAAAAATAAACACTGAATGACTTTTGGGCTAATAACGAGATCAAGGAAGAAATTAAAAAGTCATTGAGATAAATGAAAAAAGGAAAAAGCTTCCAGAAATTGTGGAACATGGCAAAAGCATATATATATATATATATATATATATATACATACATATATATCTTAATATGCTATATATATATGTATATATCAATATATATTAATATCAAGAAACAAGAAAGAGCTCAATAATAAGCCTATCTATCACCTTAAGAAACTACACAGTGATGAATAATGAAAGAAAGCTAGAAGAAACCATACAATAAAAATTATAGAATAATTAAATAAAATGCAAATTAAAGACAATTAAAATATTAAGGAAAGCAAAAGCTGGTTCTTTGAATAAAAATGATTTAGCCACTTTCACAAATTTGTAAAGGGATAGGCACTCAAGTAAATAGAAATGAAAGAGAAGTTACAACACCTTAGAAATTCAGAGGATAATAATATCAAAAGATATTATTATGAATATTTGTGTACAAGTAGAAAACTTAAACAGATCAATTACAAGTAAGGAAACTGAAGCAGTAGTCAAAATTCTTTCAAAAAAAAAAGTCCTGGAAGAGATGGTTTGACTAGGGAGTTCTACCAAACATTCAAAGACTAATTAATAGATAATGTTCTCAAACTCTTCAAAAAAGTGAGTAAAAGGTAATGCTTACAAGCACATTTTATATGGCAATATTTTACATTGATACCAAAATCATACAAGGGTATCTCAAATAAAACACAGACAATATAATGACAGACCAAATACCTGATAAATACAGATTAAAGATTCCTCCAGACATTTAATGGCCAAAACAATCATGACAATAAAAAGAAGTGGTGCTATCATATTCCTAGACTTCAAAATAAATCATAAAGATATAATGATTAAAACAGTATGGTACTTGAACAAAAACAGACAGGAAGACTAATGAAACAGAATTAAGAAACCAGAAATAAAGCCACACCTATATATGTGGTTAATCTATAACAAATGATCCAATAGTATCATCTGTATACATGTATACAAATAGTATAAAATGTAGAGGAAAGACTTTTCCAGAAATTTTGCAACAGAAACTGAGCAGCAGCTTATAAAGGTTTGAAACTAGACCACTATTTTACAACAAAAACACAAATTTACTGAAAATTGATTAAATTTTTGTACTTAACTCCTGAAACCAAGAATGACTACAAGAAAACATAAATAAAATACTCTGCTACATAGGCTTCAGTGATGTCTTCATGGATTCCTCTCCCACAGCATGAAAGACAAGAGATTATTAAACAACTGAGACTAAAGCAAACTAAAAGTCATCTGCACAGTGAAATAAACTATTACTGAAATAAAAAGACATCTTACAGAATTGGAGTAAACATCTGTATTTTATATATCTGAAAAATGATTGATATTCCAGATTTACAAAAACAATCATACAACTCAACAAAAAGAAAGCAGATAACACAATAAAAAAATAATGGACATGAGAACTAGATAGGCAATTTCTAAAGATGTACAAATGGCCAACAGGCATATGAAAAAGGGCACATCAGTTGTCATCAGGGAAGTATGAGTCAAAAAATAAAGTATGAGTCAAAAAACAAAGTCTGTGTGCATATAAAGTTCTTTCATATATTTTCTTCTTCAAATATTATTACACACTTTTTTTTTGCTTCTTTTCAGAATCTAATTTAGAGCTGGATACACTAAGTATTAATTGTGGGAAATTAAATTCCCACGATTAATTTTTTACACAAAATAAAGATGACTTCATTATGCTGTAGTTGAAGTATGAGTCAAAAAATAGATACCATATCACAACTATGAAAATAGCCCATATCAAAAAGACTAAAAACAGCAACTGTTGTTGATCATAGGGAGAAAAATAAATTCTTGTTCAAATGTAGACTGATTCACTCATGGAAATAGGATGGCTTATTCTAAAAATATTAAAATATAGATCTACCATATAGTTCAGCAATTCAACTCATAGATATTTACTTGCAACATGCAAAAACTAGTATTATGAAATACGCCAATGTTCAATGAAGCACTGTATACAACAGTGTTGTATGGAATCAACCTAAGTGCCTAAGAGAGGTACGCTAATTAGAAAAACATGGTAGACACACACACACACACACACACATAATGGGATACTGCTAACTTATAAAAATATATTGTATTTTATAACAAAATAAATGGAACTGGAGGGGGTTATGTCAAACTAAATAGGTCAGACAGAGAAAGGCATATGCTATATATATGGATGCATGTGGACTAGAGAGGAAAACAACAGTCTGATTAAGACCGACCAATTGCAAACCCCAAAATCCTTCTATATAACTGTGACCGCCAGTGGAACAGGGAGAGATAGAGAACAAAATATGGAGGCAGGGCAATGGACAATAGTGAGATACTTTCTCTGCCATTGTACTTGGTGTGGTCTGGTAACAAAGACATGAAGTGAAGGGTTACTCTGTACTTCTAAATCTTATCAATGTTTTAAATCAATGTGACTACCATACAAGAATAAACAGACTATTTGAATCTGACATGAAGATAACAATTTTGGAAGCACTGTGGTTCCTAGTCACTCTGTCTTTGCCCCTGTGTGTAGATTAGATTATATATCCAGGTAAACTTCTTACACTTAAAGTGCCTGTGTTTTCAGTATGATGTGGTAACATACACCTGAAAGGTGTGGTCCAAATGGCTACATCATAAATCGTCTTGAAATTCAATGTTACCTTATAAAAAGTAAATTAAAAAAAGCCAATGTATATAATATTCAGTCCTTAACTATACTGCTTGGTACACCAAAGTCTGTGTGCATATAAAGTTCTTTCATATATTTTCTCCTCAAATATTATTTCACACTTTTTTTTTGTTGCTTCTTTTTCAGAATCTAATTTAGAGCTGGATACACTAAGTATTAATTGTGGGAAATTAAATTCCCACGATTAATTTTTTACACAAAATAAAGATGACTTCACTATGCTGTAGTTGAAGACAATTTTATTTCTTAAGGTGGCACATTTGTATTTTTTTCACTAGCATACATTACAGTCTCCAGTGGTAAGGGATCTTTTTTGTCTACAGTCACTCCTGCACCATGAATTACTATATTTATTGATTGCATTTCTAACATATATCACACATATCTCATTTTCACTGCACTGCCTTTGTTAAACACTTTATAGAATTTTCTCACTTTTATCAAAAAACTTAAATTAGTCTTAAGTTCAGATTCTTCCCTTTTCAATTCTACTGCCATAATAATAAATTGAAAGATATGAAGTAATCTTGTCATTCTGTGAAACACATTCAGTGTTTCCTCATTGACTTTAAAGTTTAAAGTCCTTAGAGTATCAATAATTTTCTTACTAAAATATTAAATTCCCTTGTAATATGATGCTACCCTTATCACTAGGCAGACATTTGCATCATATTTTGTCATTTGTTATCATAATCACCATATGGAGTAGGTGTAATTGTTATCCTTGAATTTCTCTCTGGATTAAATATTTCATTAAAGAAGTTCAATTAGTTTTCCTTTGTAAAATGGCTCTTTTTATTTGTTTCCTGAATAGTTATAAAATTTAAAAACACTTTATTAAAAAGACTAATTTCACTAGTAATGACTCATCTCTTTTGCTCCAAATTTTCAATGGTCTTCTCTTCAAGATTTTCTTCCTATTATGTCCTTAAACATTAGGTTTCTTCTCTATGCAGAAGAAGAAAAGAAGAATCTACTTGCTTCCAGGTATACACACACACACGCACACACACACACATGCATAGTATAAATGTATATATAATATATACACATATGTGTATATATGCATGGGGATATGTGTGGTTATGCTTGTCTTATCTCATATTTTTCCTGGTAAGTCCAGAGTATCTATTTAATACATTAGGTAGAATTTCATCATGGGCCCTCCCTGATGGTGCAATGTTTTAAAGAACAGCATTGTGAAGCTACCATAGCCACTGTAGCATGAGTTTGATCCCAGGACAGGAAGGTGACCCACATGGCATGCAGACCTCTCCTGGCCAGCCCGCTGCTCCCCTCCGCAGTGTATTTCTTTATATATTTTCCATTTTTATTTAAGTTTTATGTATTTGTGCATACAGAACTGGGGTGCAGGTCAGAGGTACAGGAGTGGTGAGAGGATTCATCAGAGCCAGAGCTGGGAGCAGAGCAGGCCGACTGCTGAGAGAAGCAGCGGGCAAGTCAGGAAAGGTCTGCTGTTGGAGACCATGCCAGAGGTCAAAGTCCAGCTGGGACAGTTGGTTTGTCAGGGGTCCTTTTCCCGAAGGATGAGGCGGCATCGGCAAAATGAGTAATGAGGCAGACACTGACACTCTAGCTGGTGCAAGTATCTCCTGCTTAAAACTTCAGCAGTTCTTTATTTAAACGATTTTCAAGCAGTGAGATTACATCAGTACAGGCATTGAAGCAAATCTTTAACAATTAATTTCCATGGCTACATTGAAACTTTTGTGATTACATGTTACAAAGAAATTATTTTGCTCATAGAACAAAAACCACCAAAAACAATCAGCATCCCCATTTTTTCAGCATGATCAGTCATTCCAGTCAGCATCTCAAATAAGGCAGCAAATGTTTAAGCCCTCCTATGAACAATCCTTTCCCAGGTTCCCAACTGTCCCAGGAGGAAGTACATCCTAATCATATTTTATCCATATTTATAAAGACAATCTGCCTTCTTGATTTATGCTAAGGTACTTTTCTGAGAAAATCACTGTCAATTGTTAAACATTTCTGTAACTGGTTCTTGATGTCCAATTAGGCCACAAACAATGGAGGGCCAAGAATTGCTTGATGGTCAAATACAATTGCTATTAGCCAAGAATAAGTACAAGGTAGTTCAGTAAGCATTGCTATGGAGACTCCCCTTACTATGTCTTCTTGGGAACCAGAACTCCCCTTTATATGTCTTCTTGGGAACCAAGCAGCCTCCATCTTCTCAGGAGTCTCCCCCATTGCCTGGACCTTGTCATAAGAGAGCATGGGTAGCATAGTCTACGTCAGTCTGCCTCACCATGTGGTTCACTTCTGGGGTGGGCAAGGATCGAACTCATGCTGAAGTGGCTTTTGCTTCTTAGAGCTGTGCTTTAACCCACTGTGCCACCAGGGTGGGCCCTATTTCCTTTTTCTTTTATTTTAAAGATTTATCTATTTATGCGTTCAGAACTGGGGTACAGGCCAGAGTTGCAAGTGTGATGAAAGGATCCACCATAGTCAGAATGGGGAGCAGAACAGGCAGATCAATGAAGTACACTGGTGAGGGGAGCAGCAGGCTGAGACAGGAGGGGCCTGCCACACCATGTGGATCATCTCCAGGGTGGGGATCGAACTCGCACTAAAGCAGCCAAGCTTGGCCTAGTTTTGCGGCGCTGTGCTTTAACCTGCTTCTCCTCCAGGAGGGTCCCTCTCAGCAGTGTATTTCAGTAGCTCTGCCTGTTCGGCTCCCGCCTCTGTTTCTGGTGAATCCTTTCTACCCCATGCATATCTGACATGTACCCCACTTCTATATGCATAAAAATAAATAAATCTTAAAAAATATTTTCTTCAATGTCCAATCTGAGCACAAGTATAAAATTCATTTCATGCCTGTATTTTTTTTCTTTGTTTTCCCTAAGAAAACGTTCTTAAACTGTTTTTACCATTCATTATTCTCTAACTGGTTTTCTAAATAAATGTAGCATCCACATCCTCTTTATGATGGTACAAATATGTGATCAATTTTATTCATTCATTTATTTATTTATTTATTTATTTATTTATTTGTTTGTTTGTTTGTTTGTTTGTTTATTTATTTATTTATTAAAGATTTATTTATGCATACTGGGGTACAGGCCATAGGCTCTGGGACAGTGAAAGGATTCATCAGAGCTAGAGTGGGGAGCAGGGCAGACAGATTGACAAAGGACATTGCTGAGGGGAGCAGCGGGAGGGTCAGGAGAGGCCTGTCACGCCATGTGGGTCACCTCTGGGGTCAGGGATTGAACTCGTGCTGAAGTGGCTTTAGCTTCTTAGTACTGTGCTTTAACTTGCTGCGCCACCAAGGAGGGCCCCCATTTATATATATATATATATATATATGCATACAGAACTGGGGTACAAGCCATAGGTGCAGGGGAGGTGAGAGGATTCACCAGAGATGGGACGGGAGGAGGGGAAGCAAAATAGGCATTTTTCCATCTCAGTTGTAATCCCCATGGACTTCCCGCTACCAATTCATCCTTGAGCCATAACCATAGTCCAGTGCACTCTTCCCACCCACCCCAATTCCCCAATTTTGATCCTATTCCACTCTCCACCCCTTTAAAATGTCTCTGGTTTATATATATTTGTTCTTTTTTTTTTTTTTTTTTTTTTTTTTTTTTTTACTGTTCCCTTACACTCCTGCTATTAATGAAAGCATCCAGTATTGTTTTCCTTTATATATATATAAATGCATAGACAGAACTGGGTACAGGCCAGAAGTGCAGGAGTGGTGGAGTGGTAAGGAGAAGATTCACCAGAAACAGAGTGGGGAGCAGAACAGGCAGATCGACAAAGTACATTGCTGAGGGGAGCAACGAGCCGGTCAGAAGGAGTCTGCTGTGCCATGCGGATCACCTCCAGGGGGATGGGGATCAAACTCCTGTTGAGAGGCCACAGCTTGGCTTAGCTTCACAGTGCAGCACTCCAACCCTCTGCGCCACCAGAGAGGATCCCTCTTGAATTCTTAGGCAAATTTGTTACTAAGTTTTTGAAAGTAAAATCATGACATTTACTTTTCATTGTGATTGTCATTATTGCTTATTAATATATCCTTGGATTTCCAGCAATCTCCTTTCTTTGAAGTATTAATTTTTGCACATTACTACTCTGTTTTCTACTCTGTTTTCCATCTTTAATTAAGTACTTTTATTTTGTCATAGTTGGTTAATGTCATAGTTAAGGCTATAGTAATTACTGTGGTTCTCCTTTGTTACAATTACTAACCACACATTATGATTCATATTAACATAATAATGTGCAATATTAATACTGATTAGTTCTACTATTATCAATCATTCTTTCATTTTCAACAGTCAAATGTTACAAATTGTTCTCCAATAATATTTCCCAAACATCTTAGGGCTGCTGTTTTAATTTTATTTATATCTATATACATTATTGTTCATTTAAAAACAATATTTATTGCACCGTCCTTCACCAGTCATCAGCATAACCCCTCGCATTCCTCCCTCCTTCAGATGGCTTTCTGTCCCCCTCCTCTGTAGTTCTCTCTGGTTTATAATTGCCTGTCTATTTTGGTTTGTTTTGTTGTGTTGCGTTGGGTTTTGTGTTGTATTAACAATATACTTCTTTCTCCCCTATGTCTTAATTGGTTCTCTCAAATTCCTCATGTAAGTGAAACCATTCGATATTCTTGTTTTTTCCTTCTGACTTATTTTACTGAAAATAATCCCTTCAGCTCCATCCATATTACTGTTAATGGAATGAGTTTATCTGTTTTTTTGTTTGTTTGTTTGTTTTTTTTAAGGGAACAATTGGTGAAGGGCAGAATTCAACTTTTATTTATTTGATTATCTTTAAAGGTTTTGTCTATTTATTTTGCATGGAAGAACTGGGGTGCAGACCAGAGGTGTGGAACAGAGTGGGGAGCAGAACAGGCAGACCAACTGAAACACAGTGGTAAGGTCAAACAGGAGCAGGAGATGAGATAGGAGGTCGACCTGGCAATGTCGGTTAGCTCCCTGCCAGCGGTGGAACCCAGGCCACCCCCGTGATCATGCCAAGACTCAGCCACCAGCGGACCTGATTACTGCAGTTCTCAATTTAAATATCTTAGTCTCTTTTGAAATATAAAGTTTAAATTTACTGTAATCTTTGTCACTCTTCAGGCTCAGGAGTAGTTGCCATAAGTGGTAGTCATGAAGATAGCTAAAGAAATGTATCACTTTTTTCTTTTCTCATTTGCCATGTTCAACATATTTTCATTAAAAAAAAAAAAA
>NW_004567145.1:48709-77108 GCF_000260355.1 Condylura cristata
ATATAATTTGTCTTTGTGAGTTACTCTATACTAAAATTGATGTTCTGATTCAAATGAAATTTCAAATGCCTTCATTTGCAGTACTTGAATTTTACTTACTGTTTTCCCATTTAACTTTAAGTAATGTATGTATGTGGCATAAAGAATACATGCAAGACTCAAATAAACAATGAGAGCACAGTAAAGCATTGTCACAGTCACCATACTATCTGGTTTCTATGAGGTCATCCAACAAATAAACTTTACAGAGCTGAAAGATTTGCTGAGGGCAAAATGGGATTACTTGTTTATTTAATGGCCTGCAATGTTATAAATATTTCATTGAACAACACTCAGAGAGGAATCGTTCTGAATGCACAATAAAAATCAAACCAGGACTACTATGCAGGAAAAGACTGCACTGGGTCCTCCCTGGTGGCACTACCTGTTAAAGTGCAGTGCTGTGGAGCTAACTGAAAATGCTTCAGCAAGATCACTGGTCAGGCAGGTGACACACAGGTCCATGGCAGATTTTTCCTGCCTCACCCACTGCTCTCCTCAGCAGTGTATTTCATCAGTCTGCATTTTCTTTCCTCAATCTGTCTCTGGTGTATCTTCTGACTGCCCCTGTACTGCTGGCTTGTACCCCAGATCTGTATACATAAATAAATAAATCTGTTTTTTTTTTTTAAAGGAAAAGACTGCATTAAATAAGCCAGTGTCAACCAGATCCCTATCATTTATCAATGTTGTAATGACAGTGGACAGCACTTTTTCTGGATTGGAAAGTGTATCAGTTCTCATAATAAAGATGTACTTTGTTGAGTTTGTTAAAGGGCAAGTCCTTTTGCTCTTTTAATCCTTAGGGTTTCCACTTAGTGGGCACTGTTTATCACTATAGTATCTCAAGAGCTGAATAATACAAGGCAGTTGTGGTTTAAAATATTTTGGTAATTCTTTTTACATGTGATCCCATGAACAATACTTCATTCATAAATGATATTGGCATACTGTGAAATTTAAACAGTCTGAAATTATGGTAGGTCATAGCTACTGAACTGTAATGTATTTCAATTTCTATAATTTATTATACAATATGTCCTGCAGTATGTTAAGCAGATTATTTTCATGAAATTTGCATTTATTTTTACTTTTGAAGCCTGTATTTGCAGTGTATTCCTCAGCAGAAATGTATCTGTCTAAGGTAGCACTTACGATAGTGTTAAAGGTGGTTTTCTTATGTCCTTTTTGAGCAATTTTGATACACCTATATATGTGACATTTCTTGCAACTCCTGCAAGCATTATAAAATGACAAAAGTGGTTTTGTGATATAAATAGATGCATATTACTAGAGGAATACATAGTATTGTATATCTGACTCACAAATACATATATGCAGTTAATTACAAAGAATATTTATCAAGAATACATTATTAGCTTCTTGATTAGTATATTAATCAAAGCAATTAACATTAACAGCTGCAAAAATAACAGGTTCACTTCACAGCTATGTGCACTGACATCTGGAGTGTGTGGCTAATATCTGATTTCCTTCCACTTTGTGCTGCCATCATCTTGAAAATATGGCAATATAAGGATGGAAGTGAGGGTTTGAATGGTATGAAGTTGAGTCTGTGATGTGAGGGACGTGAAAGCTATTGATATATTTCACGTGGACTCTTCACCTCTGACTTCCAACTAGTTCATCTAATGGAGACAACGGAAGGATATCAGAGGGCAGAAAGAAAAAGATATTGGATAACATATTAATTTATTTTTCCTCAGCCAACTCCAACCAGGGCCTAATTTGTTGGTGGCAACTTTAATCCCATTGCTGCTCTCTGCACCAGGTTATGGTATTGTGTCTTTCATTCTTATAAATGTTTCTTGGTCATTCTTATCCCTGGGATGTTCCCCAGTTATCTGTTGACTTGTTAACCTTGACAGTATCTGTATGGTCCCTTAATTAAGTTATTGTCAATTGAACATACATCACTTAACCCACATGCCATCATCCAAAGCATGGTCAGCCCAACACAGAAGTTAGACTTATCATTTCTCAGTGCCCTCAGAAAAGGTACACTGTGTTCATGAACATCTCACCCTTCTCTGCCACAAACTTTTTTCTATAGTGTCTTCCTGGGATATAGTTGCCATAGTATTTGATACAACTTAACTCTCTAGTAAAGGTATTGGTGACCAAACACACCTGAGAAGTGCTGGGTTAATGGAATTTAAAGTGTTTCTAATAAATAGTCTGCTAATTTTCAGATTGAAAACTTACATTGTTTTATGCAGCATATAAGGTAACTGAAGTTCTCTTCTAAAAAGGTAATTTTGGGGCTCTCGCTTGTGGCCTAACAGGTTAAAGCACTGCATTATGAAGCTCTCTGAAGCTTATTATGCAGCACGAGTCAATCCTCTGCCAGGGAGCTGACCCACTGGCGTGGCAGACCTTTCCTGACCACCCGATGCAACCCTTAGCAGTGTATTGCAGTCCATTGGCCTGTTTTGCTCCCCACTCTGTCTCTGGTGAATTATCTCACCCACCACACCTCTAGCCTGTACCCCAATTCTGTAAGCATAAGTAAATAGATCTTATTAAAAAAGGTAATTTTGGAAATGCTATTGTATCAATAGCTCCTTCTCAGCAGCAACTGTTTGTCTCTCAGTTACTTTACATAAAATGTTATGTTTTGGTTTCATCAAATTGAATTTTACTTTCTCTGGTATCTGCTTATTATCTCATAAGCATCCTCTATTAATATAGTGTCATGCTACATCATCCTTTCTGGATCCTCAGATTAATACATTTTCAGTACATGAAAAATATTATTAATTCCTTTATCTGAATCTTCTTATATCCGCATGCACAATTCTAGTATCAATTCTAGTAGACTTTTTTTTTAATATGTTGAGGTAATCTTACTTTCTGCTTCAATTATGTAATTATTTCTAGACTACCAAGAATATTAAAAAAAAGAGCAAGAATATAATAATTTTAACATAAGATATTTTACTATTACACACATCATCCAGGAAAGATGCTTTAAAGTCTTTACAAATATTTCAGTCAGAAATCAGTCATAAAAATCATCAAAATAGGTGTTACATTTTAATAATATTTATTTTGTACCATTTTATGTATATTTTCTCATTGAGAACCCCAAACAGTCTTACCAAGTAGGTACTAGTTTAACCTCCACTTCATGTAGTTACTATAAATGTTTATTATTATTGGAAAACCTGTCCTAGAAACATGACAAATTAATGGCAAAAGGGGAATTTCACAAAGGCTTGCCTTGAAGCTTCTGTGGTAGAGGGATGACCTGATATATTTGGGATGCAAATTTTTTTATTATTATTAAAAACACTTAAATGAGGCTATGTTGATATTTCATTGTGAAGAAGATACCCATCTGAAGAAAATGAGAAAATACTACAGAAAAAAAGTATGGACTTTAAATTATATTCTTAGAGAAAACAAGCAAAAATATATGTGCTATCTAGAAAAAGCAGTAGAGATATAGTGATTTATAAATTTATAAATTTTGAAAAAAAAATCTCAAACTTCAGGTTAAGCTAGCTAAATTACTCAGAGTTATAAATTTAGTAAGTTAGCAGTCCACAGCAAAAACTAACAAAAACATCGGGTTAGAATAGGCAAAAAAAACCACATACCTTATATATTTAAAGCAATGACAAGATGTATGAAATATATAAGAATTCAAATTGAAATTAAGCATATTCAAATAGACAATATAAATAGAACTAAATATAATTAAAATTAAAAAAATAAAATTTTAGAGTATAAGGATAAGGATGGCACAAACACTGTTACAAAAGTTAAAGTTTGGAGTAGATGTTGAGATAGGGAAATCAATAACTAGTATATATAGGAGGAATTTCAGAATTAGGGAAATGAAAGAGAAGAAAAAAAAACCCAATAATTTATGTGACAATAATTTTCATATAAAGTTAGGTATATTTTCCCGTGTCTTAAGAACTTATACTCCTAAGTATCTACCCAAAGGAAATGAAAACATATGGTCACAGAAGTTTTTATACGAATATTTACAGCACTTTGTTTCATATAGCCCAAACTGTGAAAGGACAATTGTCCATTGTCAGGGAAAATAATAAGCAGTCCTGATCTACTAAACAATGAATATACTCTCTCTCTCTATCACTCTCTCTCTCTCTCTTTCTCTCTCTCTCTCTCTCACACACACACACACACACACACACACACACACGATATATAAACTATGTGTGCATGCCACTAATATTAAGCTGGTTTATAGGAGTTCCTGTACGGGACAGAGCACACACCACTGTAGCTTGGTGGGAGATGGGAGTGGTGAAAGAGAGGTGGGTTGGGGAGGGAAGCAGGGAGGCTGGCTGGGAGGAAGGGTAAGGAAAAGAGACATGGTGGGTGGAGAGTGTGCCTTTATTAAGGTTCATGATTTAAAACGAGAGCAAAATTTAAAGTAAGAGAAGGGAAAAGCAATCAGTTATTTTGAGCCACCCAGGGCTTTCTAAAAAGACAAATGCCTGAGTGGGGTTGTTCTTAATCTATGTGTGTAGCTGGTAATGTGTTCATTGAGATAGAAATCTCTAAAATAGATGCCTTTGATATTATAAGCTTATTGTCATGTTCTTAATTATACTGCTTCCTCTCTATCAGTATGCTTATATATTTTTTCGTAGTATTTTATATAGTGTAGTATTCTACAGTCTCGATAAGTACTATTTTCTCCATTTTACAAGTAAAAAAGTGAGAAATGTGTCTACAAGCACAGCTCAAGTATATGTTGTAACTGAATCAAACTGAGGCTCTCTGGAGCTTGTGATCCTAAAACTTGCTATATAATGAGATTTTTTAAAATTATTTATTTATTTATGCATATAAGAGATGGGATGTAGGCCAGAGGTGCAGGGTGAGAGGAAGATTCACCAGAGACAGAGTGGGAAACAAAATAGGCAGGTCCACTGAGATACACTGCTGGGGGGAGCAGCGGGCGGGTCAGGAGAGGTCGGCTACATCATGCGGGTCACCTCCAGGGCTGGGGATCAAACTCATGCTGCAGCGGCTATGGATAGCGTCATAGTGCTGTGCTTTAAACCATTGAGCACCAAGGGGCCCTAAAAGAAGAATTTTAAGTCATTCTGGGACCACTCAGTTAAAAATCACTTCTTAATTCGAAGAGAAGATGAACAAAAATATTAAAGTGACATTCGATTTTTTTCAAGCACATTTTATTTTTTCTACCTTTTTGAAATTAATTGACTAATGATTTTTTTTTTTTAACTGAGGTAACATTGGAGTATCCCCATCAGGTATTACCACCACGGTGAATCCACTACCCACTTGCTCATAAGCCACCACCATAGACCATTATGCCTACCTCTCTCCCTGTTGTTTAAGTTTCAAGCTAAATAAATCATATTGCTAAGCCTTCCTTACTTAACACTCTAAAATCCAGGTATCCTATGTAGTATGTATTGGGGATTTCAAGTCTGAGTGGGGATGGAGTAAGAGGATATTTCAACCAGAAAATTCTCCAATATGCTTGTTATATATGCAGATCCCCTTTAAGATTTATTTTGAAAAAAAACAAAAGCTTCATATTTATTTTTAAATGATTGTTGATATTCATTGAGACTTTTAAGATAAAAATAAAAATGAAATTAAGTTAGCTGAGAAAATAGTCTAAAGAAATATATCCTTATTATTTTCACCCTCTGAATTAAGACCAAACTCAGATTAAATAAGATACCGAATAAAGTGCTTTCATCCAAATTTTATGGAGTGAGAATTTTTTTAAATATATTTTTATTGTACTTTTAATTCATGTGAGCTTTTCAGTTTTTGAATAAGTGACAAACATATATAACTAAATCCTAGAGAAATAACTTTTCTGAAGCACCCAATGTAACTTTGGGAGCTTTGTAGATTGTTAAATGGTGATCTCAAAGCAACAAAATGACTAGAATTTTCAGGAAACATCTTAACATAATAGTATGTATAGAATAAGTTATGTTCCTCAGAATTTGTGTAGCAAATTTGAACCTATGGAATGTTGTCCCTTACCATAGGTGAAAATGGAGTGACTTGAGCTCTTTTTCACCTTCCTGCAGCTAGTGTCCATGGCTGATACCTGCAGCCTTCTGTTGCAGGTATTATCGCCCACACATGAAAATTACTTGGGAGTGTTAGCACAAGGGCACACCTGGACACCCTGGAGCTGATAGCTGTGAACACAGGAAATTCATATCTTTGGCTGGGGACATTGGGCTGAAAGGGCCCAGAACACAGAACAGTTCATCTGCATATGTAAAAGCAGGTATCTGGGCTGAGGAAGAGGGGGTAAAGGTGAGATGCCTGGGGACTGGGAGCTCAGTTTTGTCTATCTGCCTCTCTAGTTGCTGGTCTGCCTATAATCCAGTCCTTTGAAACAGCTTTAAATGTCATATCAGAGACAGGGGGATTCCAAAATTCTCTTTTCATCTGCCTCTATCAACAATGGGCCTGCCTGATCTGAGATAGTTGTACAACACTTACCTAATTTACATGTCAAATACATATTAAAATTCAAATCCTAGGAATCCAATCTCTATTTACATTTTACAAATTAGAAAAAAAATTGGTAAATAAATTTAAGATTCCTCAGTCTTTTATGTTGATGAAGCCAGTTAACTTAAGCCATCAGTTTCTTATTCTTTATGCCATAATTCTGTTATTGCCACTATAAAACAAAGCAAACATTGTTCCTAAATCTTAAACAACAAATAGTCACTATTATTCCGTTTAAAATGTGAGGAAATGGAAGCTAAAACAGTTATGATTTCCCTCAGGAGCACTGCCAAGCAAAGGAACCGGGATTCAAAGTCTGGTTTTATTGGAACCTAGAGTCAAATTTCTTTGCAGTATACCCCTCCCCTGACAGGAAGGGACAGCTGTCTGAGCCTCCCAGGGGGCGTGTTTGGGGTACTAGCTGTAGAGCAGGTTTGTAAGGCAAGATGCTGTTCCTGAGTAAGGCACTCTCTTTCTATTTATTTAGTAATAATAAATAACCATTGATCATGTGACAATGGCAAGAGAAGCAGGACCAGAGGAAACAAAGGGTAATCATCTCATGGGGAACAGGACTTCAAAGGGATCAAAGGGTGATTAGTTTTGTGGGGAACAGAGTAGGGTAGGTTGGCGGCATGCACAGGGAGAACTTCCTGTGCGGGTGCATGGTTTGATTTTCATGGTAATCCCAAGCCATCTTGTCCCCAGCCACCTCATGATGTGGGTCATTGTCTCAGGTAGCAATGCAGGAGTGTCTTCCCCAAATCGTTATACAAATAGGAGCATAAGTAAGCCATGGCACACAGGTGTAGAGGTCCCTGGTGGGAAAGAGGCCACAACCTCTTCTTTTTATCCTCAAATCTGGCTGAGATTAACATTCATTTGTTGTTTTGAACGCACTTTTCAGAATATTTTACCATCTAGTCACTCTTTATTTTCATATTTAGTTTGGAGGATTTCAAAGTTGGGGAAAAGAAAAGAAATGTTAGCAGTGGGAAGACAGCCCTGTGTGTAAGACACGCACTGCATCTTTACTGCATCAGATCCACCTCAACACTGGTAAGGCGAGGCAGTGGGTTGGAACATATCCATATTCCACTTAACTTGGCTGTTATTAAGAAACCACAGTTTACCTGGAGGGACAATAAAAATCATTCAGTGGAGTCTTGCTGTCTGCAACTTTGCCTGCATCATCCCAAACCTCACTGATTCTGCTGCAGCCAGAACTTAATGGCTTTGAAAAACCCAAGCAAGGCTGAAAGTATCAAATATCCCTATTTTCATCCAGTCAATTGAGACAGCAAAAATTGGATTTTCTTTCTGGTTGAATTACTGCTATATATATATATATATATATATATATATATATAGTACTAATCATACTTCAAGACCAAATTCAGAAGGAATTTTTTTCTTCTTTTGAAGTCCTCTTTGATCCTTCATGGCAGAATTAATTGATCTTTCTGTGGTTTATTTTCAGTTCTTTATTTATCTCTATAACAAAATCTTCAAAGGGAATCCCAGGTCTTTGAGTCAAATTCGCTAATGGGAATGTGGGAGAAGCCGATGGGTGGGCATGAGAAAAGCTTAAAGAGGATGATAGATTTCTGAAAGGCAGCAGTTGTGGGGGGGGGATGATTGATAGGCACTCTGTGATTCCATCCATTTTTTTTTCCTAAAGATATACTTATTTATGAATACAAGATCCGGGATGAAGGCCAGAGGTGCAAGGGTGAGAGGATTAACCAGAGACAGAGTAAGGCACAAAATGCAATGCCGAGGGGAGCAGTGGTCAAGACAGGAGAGGTCTGCTGTGGCATGTGGGCTAGCAGCCTGATCAGTTCCCTAGTCAGTGATAGAAATTGTGCTGTAGTAGCTGCCAACAGTTTCGTAGTACTGAGACTTAACCCCTCGCACCACCAGGGTAGTCCCCTGCAGGCCTATTTTACCTTTACATATGTAGAGGGGTAGTAAAGGATAGTATAACAAATTAGGGAAAATGTGACCAAATAAAATTTGGTTCCCACCAGATAAGCAGTTCATGTCCCTGAGATAACTTTCTACTACATGGAGATGCTGACAGACTATATAGGCAGTTGAGCTAAACCAGAGGATTAAGACATTTGGTATGGCTCCAGAGACAATTGACCCATCTTTGGATATTGCATAAGGAAAGCTCAGGAAACAAGGGGATTGCAGGTGAGAAGAAGAACAATATCTCCATAACATGGTGTTGTACAGAACCTGAGATTCAAAGATTAAGAGCAAATGATTTGTACCTCAGGGAGCTTCTTCATCAATATCTATGTTCCAAGAAAAACACTAGGTGGAGTCAACCCTTCAGTAAATTGGGTCTAAGGTAAAGAAAAATGTTGGGCCATATGTAGAAAGTGAACTGATTTTTTAAAACATGTAAATAATAAGTATGAGATTTGGTGACAGATTATACTGGGTTGGTTTTAATTGCTACCCTGCCAATTGTAGATAAGTGATCAAAAATATTCTAACTTTGCTTCTAGAGTAACAACTTTGTAAATATTGTGTAAAAGTTTATGTCAACTACAATGCTGTAAATGTGAAATAAAAAACTTATGAGAGATTGCAATGTACAGTTTCTACAACATGGTAGTCAATTTAATCAATTTATAATTATTAATTCATCCTTTGCCAACTTCCATCTTTTCTGCTTTTCTTCTGTTCTACTAAATTTTTGTAACCACACATAATTTTGAAAAATTTGAAGCATATCCAATGCACTAAAATAAATATTGTTAATCAATAAATCATACACTTCTTTACACAGTGTGTTTTATTATTATTTTTATTATTGTTACTATTATTACTTTAGAGATTTTAGAGCATGCAAAGAGCTGAAAAGAAAATATGATGAACCCAAAAGTTCATGCCCAAGTCTTATGGACAAGTTATTTTTTCCTCTACCGACACTAATTTGTCCCCACTCATTATTTTTCCAACCGACACTAATTTGTTCCCACTCATTATTTTTCCAGTTTTTTTTTTTTAAGATTTATTTATTTATGTGTACAGAAGCAGGATACAGCCAGAGGTTCAGGGGTGGTGAGAGGATTCACAAGAGATTGAGTGGGGAGCAGAACAGGCCCATCAACGAAGTACACTGCTGAGGGGAGCAGTGGCTGTGCAGGAGAGTTCTACAGAGCCTTGTGTGTCACCTCCAGGGCGGGGATCGAATTCGCACTGAATCAGCCAAGGCTTGGCTTAGCTTCACGGTGCTCCGACCCACTGCGCCACCAGGGAGGGGCCCAATTTTCCAGTTTTATAGAGTTATGATTCACAAATACAGTTGTATATAATTACTTGATAAGATGTGATAATGATAAGTATACTTTTTCTATGATTCACCAAAATGAATTTCTAATCTCAAGTCACTATCTTTGCATGTGAGGAGAAAACAGTTTAGATCAATGCGCAGCAAATTTCAAATGTAAAATACATTAGCTATAGTTAACACACTATAAATTATTCTCTAAAACGGTTTCATCACAGAACTGAATGAAAGCTTATACTGTTGGGTCCTTTGCCTGGACAGACCTCCCCACCTCCCCCACAGAATCACATGCACACTTGTGTGTGGAAACAGGATGAATGAGCCGTAGGTACTGGAACAGAAAACAGGAACCACAAAGTGTTCCTGCCTTGTGTTTACGTGACTATTCTTTGATCCCCATGTTATTGTCACATGTTATTGACGCACTTGCTGAGAGCTTCCGCCTCCCCCCGGCCCCAGGTTCCATGTTGAAGGATATAAATTGGGAAGGAGAAAATCATAAAGTGTGCCTTTTGCTTGCTGACCATGAGGTGTGTGTTTTAATCCTGACGTCCTTCGCTCAGACCATCTCTGCTGTCGTGCTGGCGCGGTAAACTGGAGGTCCCACCGAGATCTGAGGAAGAAGGAGCAACGGACAGGGTCGTCCTAGACCGGTAAGGACGTATTGGGGTAGAAATGGGATCCACAAATAGTAAAGAGGAATTAGTGTATCAAGTTTCAGAGCTTTTAGAGCAACAGGGAATTGCAGTTAAGCAGCGCGCCATAGAAGCCTTCCTTAGAACAGTGGTTGCAGCGAGTCCGTGGTTCTTAACGGGAGGAGGCTTAAATATTTCAGATTGGGGACAAGTAAAAAGGGACCTACAGAAACACTTACAGAGAGAGAGTGCCGATAGTTTTCCTGGCAAAAGGGACCTATATTATGGGTGCACATGCCCACGTCCCCCGCTACAGTGGTTACCCCCTACTATGAAGCGGTCTTACAACTACTATGGTGGGCGATTAGGATCGCCACGCAAACATTTGGCATACACCCTGGCATAGTTATAGTGCCTTATACCAAAGAACAACTGACACATTTCCAGCAATATAATGATGGCTGGACTGTCTTCCTTGCCTCCTTTTCTGGCAAGTTAGACTCCCATTATCCTCAACATCCTTTGATGGGCTTCTTCAAAAATCACCCCTTTATATTTCCCCAGATAATAAAAGACAACCCCATACCAGCCACATGAATGATCTTTACAGACGCCTCCCCCGGAGGCAATGCAGAGGTGGTCTCTGAAAGGAAGGTATGGAAGCGCCCAGGTTGCGGAAGTGATGGCCTGCTTTTTCGCCTTACAGCTCTTTCCACAGGAACCTGTAAATTTGTACACGGACAGCGTGTACATGGCTCACATATTTAAACCCCTGGAAACATCAGCATATGTCTCACCTACCTCCAAGGTCCAACACGCACTAAGTTGTGTTCAGTATCTCATTTGGCTACACACAGAACCTCTTTTTGTCGGACATATCCACAGCCATACACAGCTACCTGGTCCCTTGTCTGCGGGTAATAACCTAGCTGATAAAAATACCCACATTTGTCTTAATGCTCATGCCTCAGACCTGCATGACAAATTTCATCTCAATGCACGTTCCCTTCAACACCACACTCAGTGCACACGAGAAGCAGCACAGGCTATTACAACCTCCTGCCCCCGCTGTGCCCCCTTTTTGCACGACCCTACGCTCGGAGTTAATACGCGTGGCTTGTGCCCGAATCACCTATGGCAGATGGACGTCACACATATACCTGCTGCAGGACCGCTAAAGTTCGCCCATGTCACAATAGACACCTTTTCGGGCGTCATTGTCGCATCGTTACACGTTGGCGAACGTACTAAAGATGCTATAGCACACTGTTTGTCGGCCTTCGCCTACATGGGCAAGCCACAAACCATAAAAACTGATAATAGCCCCACGTATACCAGTAAAAAATTTGCTTCCTTTTGCCAACATTATGGCATTTCCCACAAAACCGGGATCCCTTATAATCCCATGGGCCTGGCCAACCAGACATTCAAACAATATTTTCAAAAAATAAAAAGGGGGGAGTATGCCCCCTCCCCGACCACCCAGCTGTCCACCATCCTCTTTATTCTCAATTTTTTGACCGTGGACACGGAAGGGCGGTCGCCCATGGAACGCCACACGTATGCTAGATCACGTGACCTTGGTTGGGTCCGGTGGAAGGACCTGCAATCCGGGCGATGGATGTACCCTACTCCTATGTTGGCGAAGGTGAGAGGGACAGTGTGCATTTTTCCCCCAGGGGCGGACAAACCTATCTGGGTTCCAGAACGCTGTGTACGACCAGTGAACCAGGATGCGGAGCCTGGCACTTCTCCTGCTGCAGACACTGACCCTAGTCATAATGGCAAGAACACACCAGAGGTGGAGCCTGGTAAGAAACCCCCCACTCCTGATGCCGGTGAGTAAGGATAGCCCCCTCTTTCCCTCATTCTTTGCCAATAATGTGACTGTGGGGTAGGCCTCAGCCAGGGTAGAACTGGAACAAGCCAACATCACAGGGCATTTCAACCTGTCCGAGTCCCTCTGTTTTTATAAAATCTCTAATGCCTCCGAGTTACTGGACGACTCCTCCTTTTACCATGGATACCTTGTGCTTAGTAATAACTCACTTGCTGATTTCTCTGCCAACGCTTCCGGTAGCCTGGTTATAGGACTGCGGAACATCTGGTACCTCATTCATAGAAACTCCTCTCTACCAAATAACAGCATCTCGGGGCCTAAACTAGTTCCCGGGTGCTGGGACTCTCCCCGAGATTTCTCCCTAAAATCTGCCTGATGTGGGAAGACTGCATAAGCAAAGAACCCGACCTATTGAAGGGTCGGGTTGACATGTGGTGGTACTGTCATCGTCCGGCTTGGGAAAACTCTGGTGATCAAGGATGTGAATATTACTATCGTAACCCAGTAATGGCAAGCGTTGCCCCCTTGTTTATGGGTATGTATCTCTGCGGCCCCCAGGGCTGCCTGGATGCAGTTCCCATGATGCTGCAATGCGGGCATGCTTTTAATGCCACAGCCACCTGGAATCAATCGGATATATTTGAGACATCTGTAAAGATAAACTATACCGCCGGATGAGATTTGACCATACAATCCTCCACTTGCATTCTTGCTCCTTTTTCTTTGTACTGTGGAACTCCACTGTGGGGGGCGAAGTTCTCAATTTTTCTTACAGGAACTGCAGACTGAGCGATTGCTGGGACAGCTCTGATGGCGCGCTGGTCGTTCGAGTGCCCGCAGTGGTTCCCCTTCCTGTAGAGGTATCCCAAGAGCAGCAGGAGATTGTGCTCTATCGACAGCGGCGGGACTTCGGAATCACCGCCGCAATTGTTGCTGCTGTTGCCACTGCCACCACCGCTGCCACCATGGCTGGCCTCGTATTACAACAGACGGCCCTGACAGCGGAAGTCGTGGACTCTCTCTCTACTAAAATTTCTGAAATTGTGAAACAGCTGACTGCCTATTCGCGCAGCCCATGGAATTCCTCTTTCCTTAATTACACCTTGCAGATGGCCCATAATATTGTTAGTACCGAGTCCCTTCTATCCAAGCGACCTCTTGGTGGAACGCGATGGCTAGGTTTGGTGGCTGGGTCCAGAGGTGGGCAGGAGTGCTCTCATTTGTGTTGTTTCTGGGGGTCAGCATCTGCCTCTGGGTCTTGTTTCGCTTCATCCGACAGAGTCAAGCCAAACACACAGTCATTCGCCAGGTCCTCCTGGGTATGATCGCTGACCCCCATGACACGCTACAAGCCTGGCTTAAGATGTTATATAAGTCCTGGGTCCCCCCTATCATGGGCAACCCCACTTGATCATGTCGCTCGCCTAAGACAGGGTCGGAGGTCACTCAAAGACAGGTAAGAGCATACAGTTGGTGGAGACCTAAGACAGGGGTTCTTGGCTTAACAAAATAAAAAGGGGAGAGATGTTGGGTCCTTTGCCTGGACAGACCTCCCCACCTCCCCCACAGAATCACATGCACACTTATGTGTGGAAACAGGATGAATGAGCCATAGGTGCTGGAACAGAAAACAGGAACCACAAAGTGTTCCTGCCTTGTGTTTATGTGACTATTCTTTGATCCCCATGTTATTGTCACATGTTATTGACGCACTTGCTGAGAGCTTCCGCCTCCCCCCGGCCCCAGGTTCCATGCTGAAGGGTATAAATAGGGAAGGAGAAAAGAATAAAGTGTGCCTTTTGCTTGCTGACCATGAGGTGTGTGTTTTAATCCTGACGTCCTTCGCTCAGACCATCTCTGCTGCCGTGCTGGCACGGCATTATACCCTTGAAAAACCATCCTCCACTTTTTCCACCATCACCCCCTGCTCTGGTAACTATAATTCTACTATGTTACTCTAAGTTAGTTGTTTTTGTTTGTTTTTTGTTTGTTTGTTTTTTTGTTATTGTTTTACGATTTATTTATTCATACAATAGCTGGGGTATAAGCCAAAGGTGTGGGGGGTGAGAGGATTCACCAGAGACAGAGTGGGGAGCAGGACAGGCAGCTCCACTGAAATACACTGCTGAGAGGAGCAGCAGGCAAGACAGGAGAGGTCTCTGCATCTTGTGAGTCAGCTCCTTGGCTGGGGATCAAATTTGTGCTGCATTGCTGTGGATAGCTTCCTAGAGCTGAGACTTATTCCCCTGTACCACCAGGGGAATAATTGTTTCAGATGCCACATATAAGAGACATCATACAGTATTTCTCTTCCTGAATTTGATTTAGTTCAACTTTTTTTAGAAATTTTTGCAATGTTTGCTTATATTTTTAGTTTTGCAGTATTTAAAAGTACAACCCAAACATCACTACCATCTTCTACCAAATCATTGGACTTAATCCAAATGGGCTGCAATAATCTCAACTGAGAAGAAATTAAAAGTTTATTAAAGACAATTTTTTAAAATAAGATATTATTCAGATTCAAACTGGGTTCTGGACACCAACATCAATTTTGTTTCTGAATGACCACTTCCCATTCTTGGAGATGTTTTATCTCAATTGCCATCAGTAATTTCCACGGTTAGAAAGAATATATATATATATATATATATATATATATATATATATATGTTGAGTCCCAGCCAGGATGAACAAGCCTCCCCAACCACCCCCGGAGCTTAAGCACAAGATAATATATATATATATATATATTTAACAAAGAAGACACCTGGTTACTTTTCTCACTTTCAGTTAACTGAAGTTGGTTGGTTTCCAACTAACTTAGTTCTTAACTAACTTAATAGACAGATAAAGGAGAAGCACTGAATATAATTTCAAAGCAATCCCTTGTTATTTCAGAGTTAATTTAGTCAGAGCTATCTGCATTTGGAGAGATCTGAGGATCAAAGGTTATTTGAATCTCTCATCCTAAAAATGCCCCTGCAGATTCAGACACAGTCAAGAACAATCTCATGCTCCTTGTTCTTGCAACTTAAACACATAACTGTTTTTCCGTCTATGAAATATGTGTTTTTTATTTTGTTTTGTTTTGTTTTCTTGTCATAGTTTTCTTCACAGCAAATAAGCCATTGTTCTGCTTCCTACAACTTCTTGAGGTGACTTTAACAGGGCTGAGGTAGACATTTTCCAAGAGAAAAATTGTAGAATTTTCTTTTTGTAAAGAAAAGGTTTTTTTTGTTGTTGTTGTTGATTCACAGTCCCACACTTGCCTTGGCCGATTATACATTATACCAGCTATTATTATTATGTGAACTTTAAGATTACACGAGTAACTACGTAACAAAATAACACTATAAGTAAAAATTTGCAATTTTCTTCTATCAAAATTATGTTTTAAGATGCACTTTCATTTATACCTGAAGATAAGTTTATTCATTATAAATGTGGGTGTGTTTTTCCACTGTTTATAAATAAAAACTTTTTTCACCCCTGACTAAAGTAGTTAATTATATTTCATATTCTTATTTTTGTAAACATTACTGCATTACTGCCTTGCAAGTCTTAAATATTTTGAGAACAAAGGAGACTTTACATAAACCATTTTAAAGTACAATGAAGAAGCAAAGGGTTTGCTTATTTTATTTGTGCTAGGAATAGCCAATTTTCTCTCCAACATACTTACATAATTTCAACTATAACCCATAAAAAGCTTGGAAGTTGTTACACACATAAGTACAAATGAAAAACAAAGTTAAAATCAATGACATTTCTAAACTGACAAGAAAATTAAGGTTGCAGGAAAAAGTGACACTGTGAGGTCTGCTGAGACAAGGAAATGAAGTGAATTACATTCAACATTAGTTCACCTAGAATAGCAGCTGTGAGAGCCTTAGACAAATAAGAAACACCTACAAATTCATGGATGAGCAGCTGGAGGATGGTTTGCACTAGTGTGAATGAAAGAAGTGCCTGACAACCCACATAGATTCCTGGGTGTTATGTCTGGGAACCCTACCTATTCCCTGGCAGAGGGAGAGAAGTAGCCATTCTGAATTATGCTTAGAGGGAGATCTGTGGTTGCTCTCCAATGGAAGACACATCACTAGAACCTGGTCTCACCTGGTGACGGAGATTTTACCCCACTTCAGTGCCTTCTAACAATTTACTCTTAACTCTATAGAGACAAGGACAACTAAGAAACGAAACCTTAGGATACAGAGCCACTGAAGGACATAGTGCACTCCCTTTTCCTCACTCTTTGTCAGTAATCCTATTGATAGGTATCTACACAAGGTAAATTAAAAACATATGTCTACATTTTTTTTGTATTGTATCATGATAGCCAGAACAATTGGATAACAACAACAACAAGAAATTGTTCAATTTTAAAATAGAATTAACTATGCGTTTTTCTAAAGAGGATATCCAGATAGCCAATATCACAAAATAAAATACATACTATCACTAATCAGCAAGGGAGTAAATGTGAAAACCACAATGAGTTATATCAATTCATATCTGTTAGAATGTTTATAAAGTATACAAGACAAATTGGGTGCTGACAATGACAAGGATGTGGTGTAAAAGGGACCAACATATATATATATATATATATGTTGAGTCCCAGCCAGGATGAACAAGCCTCCCCAACCACCCCCGGAGCTTAAGCACAAGATAATAACAGGAAGAAAAACATCCTGTTTTGTCTGCCACCTGTGTGTGTTGTTAAACCTGTGAGTGGCTGGTCAATATCTGCCCTGATCACAGTGAGGCATGTGAGGGAGACTTCCTCTGGCCCCCAGGCCAACACCCTGGTACTAAGGGTAGAATAGGGAGGCTGGAGAGAAAAATAGATGCTGCAACCATCTATGTGAGCTGCTTCTTCAACCTCGACGTCCCCCGCTCAGACTCGTATCCCTGCCGTGCAGGCGTGGCATAGATAGATAGATAGATAGATAGATAGATAGATAGATAGATAGATAGATAGATAGATAGATAGATAGATAGATAGATAGATATAGTTGGTTGGAATATAGATTATTTCAAACACTGAAGTTCCTCAAAAATCTAAAGGAATCTGACAAGGTGGTGGTATATTGAAAAAATAGGCTTGCTTACAGAACTGATGTGAAACGAAGTCAAAAACTCCTGAGGGGAAAAAGTCCTGATTATCATGGGAGTATCTATGCAACTGAAAATGTTACAGGCAGCATCCTTCCCCTTGTTTCTTTGATTTGTGTTTCTTTATGACTTTGTTAAGGAGAAGGATGTCCTAAAGGAACTTGCAGTTTTGTGGACACCAACCCCTGCTCCAACTTTCTAGACTCTACCCCCTACTCCAGTGATCGGAAACTACAATTCCCAGCAGTACCAGGGAGAGAACTGTGAGGACCCAGGGGCAGAGCTAAGCGGAATTCTGGGACATTGGGGAGTAAATAGGGGGCCATTGCACCTCTCACTCTCTTGCTCGGAAAATGGATCTCCAGACTGCGTGACTTGGCGTTTTCAGTCAGCCGAACTGGTAAGGTATTCCAATTACTTTGTATCCTGCTCTCTTTCCCTGGGTTGTTTCCTGTTCCTTTCCCCCTTTTTGTAAATCAACCTATTTTGATCCTTTTGTGTGCACCTGCGTATAACTGAATTTTAAGCATGCCAGTGAGGGCCCACCGCCGGGCGACCCAGTTGACTCTGGGCTGCCCTGTCACAAAAAGAATGGGACAAAACTCTAAATGCACTTTAATGCAATATTGGGACAGTACTACCCTCAAGGAAGAGTGACTGCAGTGGGGAACTTCCTACAGCTACTGTCTTGGACACATGCCGATATCAGGGCCCCTAAGACCCAGCATTAGGAGGGTAACAGTGAGTGCAAGTGGGAGCTCCAGATGAAAGGTGCATAGTGGGGAAGCTACAGAGGTGAGGGCACAAAGCAAGCACTGCTGGTCTGAATCTGAAGACATAACAGTACCGCTGTATCTGAATCAGATCAGAGCCCCTGAAATTTCTTATAAAATATGTAGTGTGACTGTCATCCAGGCTGACATATATAAAACATTCACGATCACACACACAACAAAATACTTTACAACTGGAATCACAAATCCCCACATTTACTAATGATGAGCATTTTATATCTATCACCTGAGTTATCTTTTATACCTAATTTTACTCACCAGTTTCACTCCCCTGATAATATTGTCAAGAACAAAAACAGCATTTGAAAAATTACCTTGAGACTCCCGGATGTCCTAGGGGTTAAGTCTCAGGGCTATCACCACTACAGCCTGAGTTTGACCTCAGGCCAGAGAGCTGACCTCTTCTGCCTGACTGCTGCTCCCCTTAACAGTGTATTTCAGTAAACCCATCTGTTAAGCTCCCCACTTTATCTTTGGTGAAGGTTCTCCCTGAACCTCTAACCTACCTACTAGTTCTATACAAAAATAAATGAAAAAGAAAAATTATCCTTATAAAAAGCCAAAATAAACAACCTAATATTATACCTAAAGCAACTTAAAAAGGAAAAAGACTCAAAAGTAAAAAAGTGTTAGGCAGAAAGGATGTCCTGAAAGAACTCTGCAGAGTTTTGTGGACTACAACCCCTATTCCAGTAAACTACAACTCCCAGCAATACCAAGGGGAGAACTCTGAGGTCCCAAGGGCAAAGCTAAGCAGGAATTCTGGGACTTTGGGGGGATATATAAGGGAGCCATGTTAAAAGCAGTCTCTCTCTGCACTGTGTGGCTGGTGGCTGGTCGCTTGGCCCTTGATGAGCTATTGAGTTCCAAGTCAGCGTTGATGGTAGGAGGTTCTAGTTAACTTATGTGTGTGTGTCTCTCTCTTCCCTGGGTTGTACCTTTCCTTTCCTCTTTGTGTGCCTGCAGTACAATTGAATCTTAAGCACACAGGTAAGGACCCACAGACAGACAACCCAGTTCACATTGGGTTGACCTATAAAAAAAAGAATAACAAGCAAAAAATTAAAAATAGGGCCTTCCTTCCTCCCTAGTGGTTCAAAGAGTTAGGACTCAGCACTGTAAGCAGCTGCAGCCACTTCAGTGCGAGTTTGATCCCCAGCCCGGGAGGTGACCCACAAGGTGGCGCAGACTTCCCTTGTCTCTCCAGCTGCTCCCCTCAGCAGTGTACTTTGTAGATCTGCCTGTTCTGCTCCCCACGCTGTCTCTGATGAAGCTTCTCATTATCCCTGCAGCTCTGGCTTATATTCCAGTTCTGCATACATACATACCTACATAATAAACAAACAAACAAACAAACAAACAAATAAATAAATAGATAAATAAAACAAGGGCAAAATTCAATGAAATATAGATTTAAAAAAAATTACCAAAAAGGATAAAAAGAGATATTTAGCCATTTAGTGGATGGACCTGAAACACATTGTGCTAAGTCAGGTACACCACAGAGAGATAGACAAATAGTGTTGCATATCATTTAATGTGTAATTTTTTTAATTGAAAACATAGATAAAAGTAAAGTGATATTACAGAGGATGGGGGTATAAAATAACAATGATGGCTTTTCAAGGTACAAACTTGTGAGTCCTAAATAAACCGCAGAAACCTAATTGTGAACTAATTGTAATGTTGTTGTTGTACAGGCAGATGTAAAGTCAGTGGACATATGTCAATAAATCAAAGATAGAATTTGTATTGTGTTTCAATGTCCCCCCCCCCTCCATTTTATAACAAATTTGAGTAATGGAGTTATTTTTATTCTTTTCAGTGGCAACTAATTCATGTGAATTAACTTTTTAATATTACCTTAGATTTATTAATAAATACATATAGATAGTTATATTATCTATTTTTGACTGTACTAAACAGTTTATAAGACACCTCACACACCATTTCTGTAATGATGTGTTATCTGATAGATTTAAAGTGTCACCATTTAAGGGGTATCTAGGCTTTCATTCAAAATCAAATTCCCCAGTTTCTTGCTTTAAAATCTATTTTTTTAAGATTTATTTATTTATGCATACAAGAACTGGGGCACAGGCCAGAGGTGTGTGTGGGGGGGAGGGGGTAGAGGATTCACCAGAGAATAGAGTGAGGAGCAGAATAGAGATCAAATAAAATACACTACTGAGGGGAGAAGTGGGAGAGACAGGAAAGGTCTGCTGTTCCAAGTGGGTCAGTTCCCTGTCTGGGGATTGAACTCATACTGCAGTGGCTGCAGATAGGTTCACAGTGCTGTGATTCAACGTGTTGTACTACCAGGGAGGGCCCTCCTGCTTTGAAATCTTAAATGGTTCTCTGACTCTTCATTCTTAATTGAGTTGCATTCCACACATATATCTGGTAAACAGTAATGTTTTATATATAAGTATGCTTCCTAGAGTAGAACACACAATAAAAATTCTATCTTTGATTTCTACATCTAACTGTACAAAAACAACAAAACAGTTGCCCTGACTTAATTACACATTGTGTAGTCATCCCAGGCTGAGCAGTTGTCGGAGACAAGCTCCAACTATTGAGGTGTCTGGAGACAGGACAGGCAGGACCCTAAGGTGGGAAGGCGTCGGCGAGTAGAGATTTCTAAAAAAGGGGAAAAGGGAGAAAAAAGGGGAAAGAGGAGCGAGGAAGACACGAGAGTCAGAGTTGGGTGCAAGTCTTCCTGCTCTGCCTTCAGCAGAGGTTTATTTTATACATTATGAGCAAGCAGTGAGATGACATCAGCACACGAACTGGGCTGAGAGATTACAATCATCTTTGTTTTTCCTAAGAACAGTTTGGGGTTGTTTTGACCCTAGCTTGAGATTACAACATTCTAAAATCAATCAAGGTAAAAAACAGGTACATAAGTGCACAAAATCTATGACTAATATTACTATAGTGGAGATCAACTAAGATAGAAGTCCCTTAAACCTTATCTACTACTTAATGGGTTTGTTTTTCTGCCTTGATCATCCTGGGAAACAGAAGAAGAAATTCCTTGCTAATCAAATCTCTGAATAGGAGACATAGGTGGATTTCTTTATCTAAAGACTACATAGAATCCTGAAAAACTAGCCAGAAGACTTTTGTGGATTCCTTTTAAGGTGTAACAGGTGGAAAACTTTATTAGTTTAAAAAACAAGCAAACTGGATGAATTTCCACATCTAAAGGCCAAACAATAGGAAGTTTGAGTAATTCTTTAAAAAGCTGAATAGAAGGCTAGGTGAGATAATAGAATGATAAGATTTGGGTTATCCTCCATCCGGCAGTGAGAGAGATTTTGCAAAAACAGCCCTTTTGCTTTTATTTATCAGTCAGTAGTCAAGTCACTTGACTTCAGGGGAATTTTTTCACCCTGGTGCAGTGCTTGCTTGTCAAGGCAGGCAGGCCTTGTACAGCTGAGGCAATCCAATTGTAAGCTGAAAGTTGCTCAGAATATTTTGATATTACGGTTATACAAAAAAGGGAGGTCATAACATAAGTAGCGTGGAAAGTCTGATTTTTCAGAGCAATTCCCCTCCATCCAGACCGTGTCTGACAACAGAGGTTGCATAGCTCGTGTCAAGCAGTTTTCCATTTGGACAAATGGAAAAGGTATCTTGGATCCCCAGGTATATCAGTCATACCTTAATGCTGAAGCTGGGGGTCCAATTCAGAGACAGAGCAACAGGCAGGGAGGCAATTGAGCCACCTAGTCCACCTCCAACCCCTTGCCCCCAGCCCTTCCCAAACCCACACCCCTCTTCTCTCTAATCTCCTTCCTCCCCCAACCCACCTCACCCCTGCCACCAGGGAAAAGCACAAGCACTGCTACATGCTCATTGTCACATAACTAATACCTTTTGGACATAGGGAATACTTTCAAGGACATCTGTTGTTTGTTGGATATTTGGAAGGCCTCTAGGAGGAAACATAATTGATACATCATTGCAAATATGGGGGCACTTTCAGGTAAAACATACAAAAAGCAGAAAAGATTCTCCATGTTAGTCACACATATCAAAGCCTATTGAGCTCTCCCTTGTCCTCCAGCACATATTCTCAAAATCACCATGTCAAAACAAAGTCCTCATTTTTTTCCAATAAGCCTAAAGTCCCTCTGATGTTCTACAGTAATGTCATTCAAGTGAGAAATATTTTGTCTCTCTGTATTTGCAATGAGTCACTGATCTGAGATAATTTTTAGTCTTTGTCTCTACGTTTTCATTGTTGTCCTTTTGCTTTGTGTTTGTCGTCTTATACCCACCAATGTCCTAGTGAATGATTACTTTGTACTTTTTTTTTTTTTTCTGTATGCTATGATGCTTTGATATAAAAAATTGTTGGCCAGTGCGAGGCTAGTTTTCTCAGGGCAGACCCATTCTTAACTAATTTCTTAGTGGAACATGTCTTAAAGATGAAAACTAACCAATTTTGCGTATACAGGTCCTACAAACGTCATATAATTTTCACATAACAAATCAGTATCTTTCCTGTGCAAAGACATCCCAATACTACTGGGCTGATAGAGGCCACCTTTAAGGCAAAGCCCTCTGTACTCACTCAAACTACCCATCCCACAAGGTTTACCATGTCCAGTCTTGCTTTTCCCAAGGACATCCAAGTACGGGCTCTTCACTAGGCTTTGTCTTTGCTACTATTTCTGCCTGGACTGCAAGATGTAGTGTGTACCTCTTCTCTCAGGAAATGTAAGGGATAAGATAATATTTCAACAGTATTACTCTTTCTTTGTCATTCCATACATTAAGTCCCAGGAATACAAAAGAAACATTTCTTCAGGAAATAAGAGAGGAACTTGCTGTTAAGCAGTATTTTTTCCCATATTATTATTATAAGCATTTCCTTTATAGCTTCTTTCAACCTACCAGTGTTCCATGACTGAATATGAGAAGAGAAAGCTTGGTAAAGTGGCCTTTTGGAAAACTATTGATATATGGAAGGTTATATCCCTTCAGGAAAACTTTATCGTAAACCCGACTTCACTACACTTAACTTTTAAATGTGCTGTATATTTCTTTTAGATGTGCTGTATATTTCTTTACCTGTTTAAGAAAAAAAAAAGCAGTCATATTCTTTAACCATAAACTATACACTAATTATGTTTTGCAAAATTAATATTAAGCTAAATGCATAAGCTAGAGAAGGTATTTCATACATATTTTTTTTCCAAACAAAAGTGAGCAATACAGCAAATATATTCTGAACCATTCTTATATATCGGGACTGCACTAAAATTTAAGTTATGAAAATGAAATACAGTACTTTTCTTCATAAACTTAAAAAAATTTAGATTGGGAAGAACTATCTACATAAATACAAAAGCCATAGATGATCAAAACATATTTTTTTGAAAAACAAAAATTAAAGGAAATAAAATAAAGATTTAGACAATACTACACTTCAATCTATTATGTCACCAAACATTAAACAATAACAAAACATATAATATAGGATATGTGATTATATGCCGTCACAAACTAAGTGGTCTAAATTATTTCCTTCTATGCTTTATTACACTCAGAATGTGAATTTGGTGTAGAAGATGAAGCATAATTTTAATTAAATCATATATTTTTATATAAAAATGATTATAACAAAGAATGACTTACTTTTTTTTTTTAAGATTTATTTATTTATTCATACAGAACTGGGGTACAGGCCTGAGATGCAGAGGGTGAGAGAATTCACCAGGGACAGAGTGGAGAGCAGAACAGGCAGATCAACTAAGTACACTGCTGAGGGGAGCAGCAGGAGTGTCAGAAGAGGTCTGGCTCACCATGTGGATCTCCTCCAGGGCAGGCAAAGCTCGAACTCATGCAGAAGTGGCTTAAGCTTCTTAGTGCAGTGCTTTAACCTGCTGCACCACCAGGAAGGGCCCGAATGACTTACTTTTTACTTAATCAGCTATAGTAGATACAGAAGAAATTTTTGCAAAATTCAGAATGAGATTAGTGGCAATTAGAAAGTAGGGGGAGCCTTAAAGGGACACTTATACAAGTGCCCATGCTCTCATGTAGGTGCCTTAGGAGGGAATGGAGAATTCCACCCTAGCTCAAAATGATTTCACAGACATGCTTTCAACCATCACACTCTATATGAATTTTCACGGAAATTATTAACTGAAAGGGAAAAGCCATGAATTCTGAAGTAAGAAGATCTCAATGTATGTACTATCTTTATCACGAGTTTATTTTTCTTAGCTTTGAAGATGAAAAAAAATATTATCTATTCTTAAGTCTGTAGTGCTAATAACCACATTAATTCCTGAGTACTTAAAATATATACTACTTTTCCTTGTTATTAAATGATCAGCATATTTCACTTTATGTATAAATACTACCAATTTGATGTCATGCATTTATGGATGAATCCCCATCTTTAGTCAAGGCACTTACTCAAGTGAAGACAGTCTCTCTGAATATCTATCCATGATTCATTTAGTTATTCACTCATTCAAATATTCAAACATTTTTTCTTCAAACTTTTATTAACTGGTTCACTATTAATCAAAAACAAGACAACAACATAAAACATGACAATATCTCTATGCCATGAGTATAAGTCAAGTATGGATATGAGATCAAATGGTAAACACTAGAAAGTCACTACACAGATGATGATTTATTTACATATGTGCTAAGGCCTGTGGAATAACAAATTCCTTTCAAATACCCCTCTGATTTTCTCTAAGAGTACAAACTCATTATTTTCATTTTCATTTTCACAGCTTCTGTAACTACACCTTTGAATATGTTGCTTTATGAACAAGACTTCTAAAAAAACGCTCACTCATTGTTTCCTAGCAGTACAAATCAGTTATTTTTTTTTAAGTCCCTTATAACAGTGACTAAGGGTCAAGTTATCATCCTGCCCTGGTCTGATCCAAAGTATTAAGTGGAGTATTTTCACCTTCCATCCAGAGCTGAGGTTCTCCCACAAAATGTCTGTACATAGGATCTTCACATACAAATCACTTGAGTTACTGTCCTCATGCTGAAAAAAAATTTTTTTGAAAGATTCTTTGAAGTGTGGAATATATGCATACTATATATATATATATATATATATATAAAGAGAGAGAGTTGTGAGTTGTGAATTGGTATCTCATTTAATTTTTATTTGCACTTTCCTGTGATCAGTTATGGAAAGAATTTTTTTATGTGTCTGTTTTCCACCTGATATCGTTTTTGGAAGCATCTATTTATTTCTGCTACCCAATTTTTTTAACTGAGTCTTTTTTTTTTATTTTTTTAAAGTGTCTCTCTGACCTTTTTTTTTTTTTTTAAGATTTATTTATTTATTTGTGCATACAGAACTGAGGTACAGGCGAGAGGCTCAGGGACGGTGACAGGCTTCACCAGAGACGGAGTGGGGAGCAGAACAGGCAGATGGATGAAGCACACTGCTGAGGGGAGCAGCGGGTGGGTCAGGAGAGGTCTGCCACACCATGTGATCACCTCCGAGGCAGGCGGGAATCGAACTCATGCAGAAGTGGCTTTAGCTTCTTAGTGCTGTGCTTTAACCCACTGCGCCACCAGGGAGGGCCTGAGTCTTTTATTTTTAATGGTTATGGTATATGAATTTTTTGTAGGTCTTGGATATTAGCTCCTTCTTAGATTTTTGATACATACTTTCTACCACATCATAGGGCATATTTGTACTTTAATGATTTTTTTTTCACTGTAGAAACATTCCATACCTTAACACATTTTGATTGAGGTAACAGTGGTTTACAATACTATATATTATTCAAAGTTTTTCACTTAATCCAAATTTGTTTATATATATATTTTTTTAACCTTGTCATTGGGAAGTAGCCAGTGATATCCCTTGATCATCTTGAAGTTTTTTTGCCTGTTTTCTTTTATGAATATTTTTGTTTCAGGGCTTAAATTTAAGTTTTTAATTTAGTTTGTGTTAATTTTTATATATGGTGTGAGAAGGAAGTATAGACTGTTTCCTATATGTGATTATTGTACAGTTTTCTCAGCACCATTTATTGGAGAGAATTCCTTATTTTGTTTATTTTGTTAGATAACCTTAGATCATTTATTGTAAATAATCTGTCCATAGAAGTGTGAGTTTATTTCTGAATTCTCAGTTCTATTCCATTAGACAATAGGTTATTTTTATTCCATAAGTATTTATATTTCTATATAATATGTTCTGATTACTATAGTTTGTAATATTGCTTTAAATGTGGAATTGTGAGTCTTTTTTGTTTGTTTGTCAGAATTGTTCCTGTTATTTGGAAGCCTTTATGGTTCTGTATACATTTAAATTAGCTTGCTCTGTTTCTTTGAAGAATTGCATTGAAATGCTGATAAGAGATGTGTTGAATCTGTATATTGCTTTAGGAAAGGTGACCATTTGCACGCCTTAGACTGTCTGCATATTTCTTTGCATGTTGTATTTTTTAAGCAATTTCAGTTTTCATTGTACAGATATTTTAGCTCTTAGCTTTACTTTTATAAATATAACTCATTCACTTGTAAGAATACTGTATTCTTACAAGTGAATGAGTTATATTTTTGTATTCTTGAATTAATTCTCTTGTATATTTTTTTGCATATAATAACACAACATATTAATTCATTTTGGAGATTGCCCCTAATTCTTCTAATACTATTCAGTTGTTTATTTAGAATTTTCTATGCATATTATCCTGCCATCTTAAGTAGTGATAGTGGCACTTTTTCTTTCCATTTTTGGATTCCTTTGTAACTAACTGTTGCTTAATTGCATTACTAAGATGCCCACTACTACATTTAAGAGCAATTTAAGATCCTTCTCATGTAGCTGATCTTTGAGCAAAATTTCTCAACTTCTCACCATTGTTTTTTATGCTCACTGTACCCATATAAACTAAAGCTGAATATCAGTAAACAAAAATTTATCTTACAAAAATTAGACAAATGCTTCTATAAAAGTTGAATTGAGTAAAATCAATTAAAATTAACAAGCAAATAGAACTGGTAAACAAAAGAAATTAAAAGTCACAAGTCCTCATATATCAAGAATCACTTTTCTAAGTAAAGGACTGGAACTTTCCAATCAAAAGGCACAGAGCAGTTGAATGGATCTGAAAATTGCTCTATCTAGAGACCTATCTGAGCTCCCAAAACAATAATATTCAATAATTTTACAAAAAAAAAGTAGAATACCAAAAATACAAGGGATGTCATGTACATACAACATAAGCATAGACTTTCAACTAATAAAGGTAACAAGAGTTAGGGATGAATGTTTTAATGTGAGTAAAATACAAATATATCAGGAAAACATAACAAACATTGCACCAATATGCACCAAATAATAGGGGAATCACAATATGTAAAGCAGCCATGAATAAATATAAAAGCAGAAATTTACATCAATATAATGATAGTAGGTGAATTCAACAAACTACTTTCAACAAAACATTATAGCAGCCCTGTTCTCTGCCATTTTATAATGTAAAAACTGCTTTTCTGTGTTAACTATCATCAAAAATATTGGCAATATTGATATATATGAATCCAATTTATTTTTCAGTCATGGACCTTAAAACATTTTTAGTCTCAACACCAAAAACTCAATCCCAAAGCTTCTTCTTCATTTCCAGGTATTTCTTATCATAGCACATCATATACTACCAAAATATGATATATCCATCATGAGAAAAATAAGAGATTTCATATATGGTTTGCATTTTATTCCTTGATGATTTACAATAGCTACGGGTGGCAAGTGCTAGACAAGATGTACCCACAAACAGCTTGACAATGAAAATGGCTATGATGATGAATTCTATCTTCAATTTATATGACTTTTCCAGTGTTCCCCATTGCCAAAACTTAATTAACAAGCTACACTAATTAAAACCTACTTACCATTTTAAAATGTAACAAATATGCCTGAATAATTCTTCTCGAATTATTGTATACATCAAAAACTATATGTTGGCCCTCCCTGGTGGCGCAAGGGGTTAAAGCACAGCGCTGAGAATCTAAAGCCGCTTCTGCATGAGTTCGATCCCTGCCTGCCCCGGAGGTGACCACATGGCGTGGCAGACCTCTCCTGGCCCGCCCGCTGCTCCCCTCAGCAGTGTACTTCAAG
>NW_004567145.1:80598-124936 GCF_000260355.1 Condylura cristata
GCAGATCAGGAGAGGTCTGCAGTGCCATATGGAACACCTCCAGGGCTGGAATCAAACTCATGCTGAAGTGTTGTACTTTAACCTGCTGTGCCACCAAGAAGGGCCAGTATTTTCAGTTTTAATGTCTAAGATAAACTCAGATAATTTCCCAAAATGGTTGAATCAGTTTGCATCCCTACCCACAATGCAATGGAATTTCTCTTTTTCCAAAGCTCTCTGTACTTGTTTTGGGTTCTTTTAGATATATGATATTATCATAGCTCTGATATAATACCTTATTGGGGTTTTAAATCTAATAAAAATTTTCCACATATCTCTGGGTCTTCTAAGTATACTCTTTTGTTAATTGTACCTTCAGCTCTATATTTTGGTAATTGTATTGTGTGTTAAATTATAGTTTAATTAAATATGTTTATTTGTATCTTAGATATTAAGCCTTTTTCAGTTGTATAATGGGTGAATATTTCTTCTTAGACAATAGCATTTCTCTTTAACCTAATTATATTTTCTTTCCATGTTTAAAAAAATTTCTAATTTGGGGTAATCACAATTGTCTATTGTCTCACTATTATTTCCCTGACACAAAAAAAAAGACTCAAAAAAAGCTTTATCATTGGTGTTATGAAATGTCTCACTAAAATTTTTCTTTGTATTTTGTCATTTTATGTCTCACTATTTAATCTATTTGGAATTTATCTTGTGCATGGCTTTAGAGTGATTCAATTCCATTATATATATTTACATGTGGCCATCATTTGTTCTATAGTGACATTCGTAATAGAGGCTCTTATTTCTCCATTATGATTGTGGCTCCTTTGTCATATTTTAAGCATTGATATATGTTGATATATATGTGGATGTTTTATTGAACTTTTTATTCTGCACAACTGATACATGTGCCATTTACTCTAGTACAACATTGCATTATTTACAATTGTATTGTAGTATATTTTAAAGCCCGACAACATGATATTCCTTATTTCTTGTTCCCTTGGGTTCACCTTAGATAGTTGAAGTACTTCATGGTTTCACAGAATTTTAAAAATTTGGTTTCAATTGCTCTGTTGAACGCTATTTATATTTTAATGGGGATTTAATTAAATCTATATAGAGCATTGTAGAACAGTCATTGTGTCTATATTATCTCCATTCATGAGCATGAGCAACTTTTCATCTTTTTGTTTGTTTGTTTGTTTGTTTTCATCCATGACTTCTATCCTTTCTATCATTGTATAGACATCTTCCTCTGAAGAGATCTGTTTACATATAATCTATTTAAAACTTTACCACTACTTATTTTTGTTCTAAGGTTTCTTAAATTATTATATTTGCCTGTATATTTTATTGGGGGTATATATCTCTATTCAAAAATATTCAAATATAATGAATACAGAAATTGCTTCAATTTTATTTTAGGTATTTCATGGTGATTTCAATAAAATGGCAGAATAATAGGTCCTTTTTTTGCATCACTCCTTGATGAAAATAATTTAGCAATAATCCCTGGAAATGAGACCATTGATTTGGGTTTAGAATCAAATCACAGAACAGAGACCTACCGGAAATTATGTACATGTCTATAGAAATTGCCTTGATTACCTTGTCCTAAAAACATATCCTAAAGTATCTCTGTGATTCAACTCCTGTTGCACTAAGTCATGACCTGGAGACACTCATTTGACTCCAAATGTAAAGCCAGCAGAAATTGGTGTAACTGTAGATTTTATTTTACCCTTTATTTTTATAGTTTTGATTTTTTTTCAAAGTGCATCTTGAAAAATATTTATTTTTAATGTTATTTCCTTACATAACTGTTCATTTTATGTGTGTGTGTGTGTGTGTGTGTGCGTGCAATGGTTTATTTTTACATCATTTTGTGCATTTTTCCACCTCAGTTGCAATCCCGTTGGGCTTCCCATCACTAAATCACACATGTGCCACCACCATAGTCCAGTGTGTTTCCCTCCCCCCTCCACTGTTTTTGATGTCATTCTCTACTCTACCCCCACAAAATGTCTCTGGTATATAGCTGTTCATCATTATCATTATTTTCTTGCCTGGTCTGTTATATTCCTGTTATGAGACAAATCATCTGGTATTTTTTTAATTTTTCTTTCTGGCTCATTTCATAAGCATGATCTTCTCCAGTTCCATCCATGTTGCTGCAAAAGTCATGTGTTTATTTATTTATTTATTTTTGGTTGCTAAGTAATATTCCATTATGTATATATACCACATCTTTTTAATCCAGTCATCCATTTTTGGGCATTGGGGTTGTTTCCATGTCTTTCCATTTGTAAATAAAACAGCAATAAACATGGGGGTGCAGGTATCTTTTTGAATCTGTGTTTTTGTGTAGATGCCTAGGAGTGGGATTGCTAGGTCATATGGAAGCTCCATGTTTAGCAGTTTGAGGAACCTCCAAACAGTTTTTCATAGTGTTTGTACTAGTTTGCATTCCCACCAGCAGTTTAGGAAAGTTCTATTTTCTCCACATCCTCACCAACATTTGTTGTTGTTAGCTGTTTGAAGATGGGCCATTCTCACTAGGGTGACATGGTATCTCATTGTGCTTTTAATTTGCACCTCCCTTATTACGAGTGATGTTGAACAATTTTTCATATGCTTGTTGGCCATTTGCATTTCCTCTTTGGAAAATTGTCTTTTTTAGCTTTTCTGCCCATTTTTTGATGAGGTTGTTTGCTTTATTTTTGTTGAGTTTCATCAGTTCTCTACATATTTTTGTGATCAATCCTTTATTGTTAATTTTGTGTGAGAAAAATTTTTCCCAATCAGTGGGCTGTCTGTTTTTTGTAATGTCTCTTTTTCTGTACAGAACCTCTTTAACTTGATGTAGTTCCATCTATTTATCCTTGCCTTCACTGTTGTTGCATTGGATGCTCTATCTTTAACGATGTCGTGTAGTGTTTGGCCCACCTTTGCTTCCAGGTATTTTATGGCTTCCATCCTTATTTCTAGGCCTTTAATCTACTTCGAGTTGATTTTTTGTGTATGGTGTGAGGTAGTGATCTAGTTTCATTATTTTGCATGTAGCTTCCCAGTTTTCTCAGCACCATTTGCTGAACAAAATTTCTTTGTTCCATTGTTAATCTTTGCTCCTTTGTCTAAGATTAGCTGTCCTTAAACCTGTGGGTTTATATCTGGGTTTTCTGTTCAAATCCACTGGTCTGTATGTCTGTTCTTGTTCCAGTACCATGCAGTTTTGATTATTTTGGCTTTGACCTTACATAACTGTTCATTTTTGTGCAATATTTGATTTCTCCCCTCAGGTGCATTCCCCATAAACCTATCACCACCTCACCTATGAACCATTACCATTGTCTCTTGTGCTCTTTTGTCTCTTTTTGACCCCTCCATCCCTGTCCCTGTCTGTATATATCAGATCTATAATTTGCCTGCTATGTTTGTCCTTTTTGTTCTAGCCCTTTGTTAGTTTCCCTATATTTCTCCTGTAAATGAAATCATCCAATATTCTTTTTTTTTTTTTAGATGTGTTGATTTATGTATATAGATGGGGTATAGGCCAGTGGTGCAGGTGTGGTGAGAGGATTCACCAGAGACAGAGTGTGGAACAGATCGATAAATTACACTACTGAGGACAGCAGTGGGTGAGAGGTCTGCTTTGCCTTATGGGCCACCTCTAGGGCAGGGATCAAACTTGCACTGTAGTGGCCATGTCTTGGCTTGTCTTTTGCAGTGCCTTGCTCCAACCCACTGTGTCAACAGGGAGGCCCACTTCTAACTTATTTCTAACTTATTTTAATTTTTTTTGATATATTCATTATGTCATCCTTCGTTTTTATACAATGTATGATTTTCCCATGAAATTCCCACCACAAATTCACCCATGCATCATCATCATAGTCCCTTGTGCCCTTCCTATCCCTTCCCCATTCTTCTCCCTCCATATGATCCAGCAATTTCACTCCTAGGTATTTACCTAAAGGTCACAATAGCATTAATTCAAAAGGACACCTGCAACTCTATGCTTATTCCAACATTATGTACAATAATGAAGATGTGTAATGAACACAAATGCTCAAAAATAGATGCCTGAATCATGATTAGATCAAGAAGATGTGGTACATATACACAATGGGATATTACTCAGCAATCAAAAAGATAAACTCATGCAATTTTCAGCAAAATGGAAGGAGCTGAAAGGGATCATGCTTAGTGAAATAAACCAAAAAGAAAAACATAAATACCAAATATTTTCGCTCATAGCAGAAGTGTAAGGGGCCGGGAAGGGGGAAGTAATTTTAATAAAGTAGAAACTAAAATCAACAAGCAACTATAAACCAGTGATATTCTGTGTGGGGGAGGTCAAGAATGGGGAAATAAGCTATAACTGTAAATCTTAAGGCTGCACTGCAACCTAACTAGCTCCTCATAGCTATGGTCAGATGTGGTTCTGACCACAGAGACCTTCTGAGGGACCTTGCAGAATTCCTCTTAGGAAATTTGTGAGGTCCACACTTCTCTGTACACTTGGCAACAGATCAACTATTTATGATTCCAAAGGCATACATGTGTCCCTGTACCGGCTCCATTGTTTATGGTCCTACAGGGATCTTAGACAATTTTTATGCCAGCATGATCCATTGATAACAGGCCTGACAACTATGAGCTCCACTGAGGACTCAAGAATAGCAAAGTGGCCTGATTCTATTCCTGCTTAATTATTTTCCTGTATGTAATTCCATAAGCCTGGGTAAATAGAAGCATTATAATTATTGAAAATAATCTGTAAAGATGGAAGAAGGATTGGTCTTTCAAATATAGAGACACACATATCAAAATTTATATGGCCTTATGAAGAATCAAGCAGATATGACTTTACCAAAGTAAATCAATAAAACTTCAGTAATTGACTATAAGAGTGTGGAAATCTATAAAATGTTGTAAAACAGTCAGAATACTCATCTTAAAGAAATACATCGAGATGCAAGAGAACCACTTACATAATCAAGTGAAAGCAAGAAAACAACTCAAAATCAAAATGTGAATTTTAATAAAGAGATAGAAATCAGACACTAATGAAAATGAAGATACAAACTATCAAAGCTTCCGAGATGAAAAACTAATTCTTATGAGAAAGGCAATTGAAATTCAGACTGCTTTTAATAAATAAATAAATAAATACAATCACAGTCAATATTATTCCCCAAAGAATCTCATTTCTTCAACTTTCATCCCAGGAATTTTTTTGTTAGTCTACTATTTAACTCAATTGTTATATATGGGTAGTAGCACCAAGCATCAGTGTATTTTCATATAAATATTTTAAACAAATACTCTCTGGATGATTGGCTCTGACTGAGAACATATTGAATAAAATTAGATTAAAATCAAAACTTTGAGCTGATCTACAGAATTTTGAGTCAAGCAGCTGAAGGACAGAACACTATGGAGTCTTTGAACATGAGCTCATTTCTGGTATCGATATCTATACTATGAATGTGGTATGTCTTTAAGAACTCTATAGGTGGGAAGATGGGACCCTAACCTGGGTAAAGTGAAACGCCATTCATTTTCTGTTCTTACTGAGATTTAACTAGTTTAAAGTTAATTGTTCCCCCTGTTTCATTAGCTTATAGAATTGTGAAAATTTAACTGACAGTTTTCTCCAAATTCCCTTTACATTTATAAAGTAATAATCTATTAAAGTTTTTACTCTGCTTTTTTTTTTAAAGATTTATTTATTTGTACATACAGAACTGGGGTACAGGCCAGAGACTCAGGGGCAGTGAGAAACTTCACCAGAGGCAGAGTGGGGAGCAGAACAGGCAGATCAATGAAGTACACTGCTGAGGGGAGCAGCGGGCGGGTCAGGAGGGGTCTGCCACACCATGTGGTCACTTCCTGGGCAGACGGGAATCAAACTCATGCGGAAGTGGCTTGAGCTTCTCAGTGCAGTGCTTTAACCCGCTGCGCCACCAGGGAGGGCCCTACTCTGCTATTTTTTAAAGATTTATTTACTTATGCATACAAGAACTTGGGTACAGGCTAGAAATATGGGGGGGGGGATGTGAGGATTCACGAAAGACAGAGTAGAGAGCAAAACAGGCAGATGATGTGAAAATACACTGCTGAGGGGAGCAGTAGGACAGACAGATCAGGAGAGTTCTGCTGTGCCATGTGGGTCACTTATCTGACCAGACATCTAACTCATCCTGCTGCAGTGGCTGCAAATAGCTTCATAGTGTTGCACTTTAAACTGTTGTGCCACCAGAGAGGGCCCTACTCTGATATTTTATGGCCTCATTCTCTGGCATATATTTTTTTAAAGGTTTATTTGTGCATACAGAACGGGGGTACAAGCCAGAGGTTCAGGGCAGTGAGAGGATTCGCCAGAGACAGAGTGGGGAGCAGAACAGAAAAATCAACAAATTACATTGCTTCAGGGAGTAGTAGGTGAGTCAGGAGAGGTCTGCCATGCCAAGTGGATAACCTCCAGGGCAGGGATCGAACTCACACTGAAGCAGCTGTGACTAGCTTTCAGTCTGTGGCCTTACCAGTTGTACCACTAGGGAGGGCCTCTCTGGCATATTTTTGATGTGGATCTGAAATTATGTTCTAGATGAACAACTGAAAATAACGAAGTAGACTGATTTCTCTAAAGTATGAAGCATTTGCAAAGGTTTTAAGGTTAATCTGTAAAAATTTAGAAATTTAAAATAAATGTTCTTAATAAAAATGTGGCTACTTTTGGAAATAATGTACAAGTTTTCTTTCTAAAATAATTACTTTCTTCACAGACATAACTTAGTGTCAAATTTCCAAACATCACTATTTCTTCTGCTTTTTAATCTCTGGGTATTAGTTTTCTATTGAAATTTTGTATGTGAAAGATGATTTTGTATCTTTGAAGTCTATTTTAGAGATTTAAATATGCCTGCTAATTTGCATATTTTAGAAGAAAATCCTCTTTACCTTCAAAAGCTGTACAATTGCCTTACCTTCTTTTTCTTTGAGGGATTAGAGCTGACACCTTCTTTTTAATTATTTATTTATTTTTTAGCAAAGGCTGAAGGTTAAACTTTGAGTTGAATTTTATATAATTAAACTGATCCCTTTTAAAGAAAAAAATACAGATTTTTTGCTTTTGTTAAATGTTAGAGGGGATAATTTATATTCTTCAAAATAATTGGATTGGCAAAGTTCAATTTGCAAAGCTTTTAGAAATCTTCAATTGTAAATTTCAAATAATCACAACAGTTTCTTGGTAAAATATTTTTCCTTACATAATTGGTGATAGTAAAAACTATTTAACAAATGTTTGTTATATGTATTTTTCTATCAATTATTCTGCAACACTATATGAAAATATATGAAAATAAAAAGTGTAGTCATTTTATTCAAATGAGCATGTTCCCTGATAAAGTAGGTGTTTCTATATAATAATTCAGTGTAATAATATTCCAACTTCTACAAGTGCTTAAGAATGCACAGTGAAAACAGGACAAGTATAATTCAAACAAGATTGCATTACCTTTTACCATAGGATCATCACAATTATCCTTGGTGTTTGTATTTAATTAGTCAGAACTTAAGTATATAGTATTTATATAGCACATATAGAGATTTTCTAATCTTTGGGAAAAAACAGATATTTACCTAGAGCTTTGGAGCATTGCACCTATGTATTAGTATGTACTGTTTACCCTAACGTGGCTGGGACCAGCAAGGTAAGTGGTGTAGCTAGAATTAAGAGTGAGAGTAAATGAGTGGGAATATTTTCAGGTGGTTTGGATCAGATATCTACATAAGTGATCTTAAAAGACAAAGCTCACCCTATATTTGAAATTAGATCAACTGGGTTCCCTGATGGTCTAGATATAAGGAAAATACAATTCAAAGTTTGGATTTAAGTTTCATATGTTTTATAAGGTAAATTTAGTGTTTGTAAATTCCCACAAATTTCATTTTGGGGAACTCCTTTACTTCTCCCCAGTTTCTGAAGGAGAGTCTTTCAGGATATAATATTCTTGGCTGCCACTTTTTATCTTTGAGTATTTTGAATGTATCACTCCTTTCTTTTTGCCTATAGCTTACTTTTTTTTTTTTTTTCTGAGAAGTGACATATAAGCCAGATGGGGAAACTTTCATAGATTATCTGCTCTCCCCACCGCCAGACTCCTTCCATAGACTTACTTTGTCTTGCTCTCCTACTAGCTTCTTTATTATGTGTCTTGTGAGTTTTGTTTCCTTTTGGTAACAATATGCTTTTTCATGGACTTTTCTATTTAATCTCTTCCCAGATATGGGAATGTTTTCTTTATTATTTCCTTGAGTTGCCTAACAGAGTCAGCTAGTTTTCAAAACGTTTCTTTAAAAAAATATCTTATTTCCCTTTTGTCTCCCACCTAGGTCCTTAGCAAATTATTATCATCAAGGTCACTGATTACATAACTCGTTTGCTCTCTTCTACTTTCATAGATTTCTCTAAATTTCTTCATCATATTTATTGAGTTTTCTGCCCCCTGACATTTTCTCCATTAAAGGTTCAATTTGAGCTTTTATTTTTTGATTTTATTTTTGAGATTATTAGTATTTTCTGTATCTCTTGATTAACTTTTTCTGAATTTTTTGTTTCTTTATGACTTTTGTTAAGGGGAAGGATGTCCTAAAGGAACTCTACAGAGTTTTGTGGACTCCACCCCCTACTCCGTGATTGGAAACTATAACTCCCAGCCATACCAAAGAGACAACTGTGAGGACCCAATGGCGGAGCTAAGCAGGCATTCTGGGACTTTGGGGGATAAATTAAGAGCGGTTTTCCAACTGTTGCTCCAGAGAGGTAACGGTTCTCTCTTCTCTGGAGCAACAGCTCTCAGACCGTGGGGCTGGGGGCTAGCAGTTTTGGTTTGTGACTAGAGCTCCAAGTTAGCCGAGCTGGTAAGACATTCCAGTTACTTTGTATCCCTCTCTCTTTTTGTCCAACTGTCTCTCTCTCCTCTCCTGGGTCAGCCAGCTTCAGAAGACCTCCGCCCTGGGAGAGGTCACCACGAGTGCAATGATTAGTGTGGACACCTATATGCAGTGTACTGTGGCCCAGAACAGCCAAATTAGCAATCATCCTGCTTCAGCCTCCCACGTAGCTGGGGTTACAGGCGCATGCCCCATGTTGAGCACCAAAAATGTGTTACAGGGCACCCCAATATGAACTGGGCTGCCTGTCTGTGGGGCCTCACCCACATGCCTAATATTCAGTTGCACTGCAGGCACACACGAAAGAGTCAATAATGGGTTTGTTTACAAAAGGAGAAAAGGAAAGGAAACAACCCAGGAAAAGAGAGAGGGATACAAATTAACTGGAATATCTTACAGGCTCAGCTCACTTGGAGTTCTGGTAACAAACTAAATGAAAGCCCCCCAGTTGTGAAGTCCTGAGAGCCATTTACCAAGTGAGAGAGAGAGACTGTTGGACAAAATTACTCCCTATTTATCCCCCAAAGTCCCAGAATGCCTGCTTAGCTCTGCCCTTGGGTCCTTGTAGTTCTCTCCTTGGTACTGCTGGGAGTTGTAGTTTCCAATCACTGCAGTAGGGGGTGGGGCCCAGAAAGCTGGAGTAGGGGGTGGAGTCCACAACACTCTGCAGAGTTCCTTTAGGACATCCTTCCCCTTAACACTTTGACTTGATACTCTCTTAATTTTCTCTGCTTTCTTTTCATGTATTCATAGAGCAGTTTGGAACACCTTAGATAATACATACTTTTGAATTTGGATTCTGAAAAGTTGTTATCACTTTGGGACATCATGCTCTCTTAAGGTCTATAGTTGATGTATATTATATTTTCATCTACCTACTTTGCTATTTAAAATTTCCCTATTTTGTTACTTTTTGAAATATTTATAATCATATTTTAGGAGGCTGGATTATTTTAGTCAACCCACAGGTAATAGTATGGTTTTATTTCATTTTATGTGATTTGCTTTTGCTGGCTTCTGTATGTAATCACATCTGTTTTGTCATTTGAGTCAGTGGGATGGTAGAGTCCTTGTGTTACCCATACTTTGCTATGGATATGTTGAATCAGGGATAGGTTGTGTCTATTGTGCCATTAATATTCTTCCAAATCTGGTATTTGGGGTGAGAGGCACAGCAGTCTATATGTTCTCATTGTGTCTAATACTGTAAAAGCCAGTCTCAGAGAAGGGGAAGGGGATAAAGAACAGAGTACTTTCTTTGTTCTATCTTCACCGGGATCCAGCCTGCGTGTAGTACCCAGAATTTCCACAGGTTTTTCCCCACCTTCAAGGATGGGTCCCTTCTCTGGACCCCAATCTCCAGCCTCCTCCTTTCACCCATTTACTGTTCAAAGAAACTTGAATCTGTTGTCACCCCTACTGAAATATTCATGTGTTGTTTCTGTGCAAGAGGTGCTTCAGTCCTTTTTCTAGCTGCAGAAATGCCTATCTGCACTGTCCTTCTGGCTTATTGCTCCAAATGATGCAGCTACTGTGGCTCCTGGTCCTGTGGTTTCTTCTGCTGGGTTTGTTGCATCAGTATTGCTCACCAGAATCTGCTCTGCCACTTTCTGGGTATTGTTACTTTGTGGAGGTCTGCTGGAACCTATGCCATCACCTGCTACACCGCATCACTTTCACCACTTACTGGGACCTGCCGCTATAGCATACTAGTGCAAGTAGGGGCCCAGCACATGCATGCTGCTTTTTGGAGCATGCCCTGTTTCTTGCTAGGGACTACCAGGGTCTTCTACTCCTGCATTGTGTGCCAGTCTGTTGTGCTGCTGTATTGGAACTGCCAGAGTCTGCCCTGCTGCTTCTTGTAGTCTGCAAGGGAATACCATGACTGTTTATCTTATTTCCAAGTCCTACTGAAAATGACTGTGTTTGGGTTTCTTGCCATGTCCTCCTTTACTGCTTGCTACGCTTTGTTCCCCTGCTTAGTGGTGTACTCCAGAGCCTCCCATATCTGGGTTGTATATTGGTGCTGCTTGTTACTTGCCATGGTTTTTGCCCTTCCCACTTTTAGGAGCAATTGCTTCTAATGTTGCTGTTCCATTCAGAGTACATTGACTTTGTTCTGATGAAAACTGTTATATATGAACACTCCTTTCATATGTAAAAGAAGTGAGGTGACTTCGCTCTGTTGCCATTTTGCTGCTTCTCAAGCATTCCATTAGATTTCTTTATTTATTTACTCCTCCCTCCCTCTTACCTTCAGAGCCCTCAAGTTGTTGCTGATGTCTAGTGAACTTTTAAAGTTTTTTTCTACTATTGATTTGTATGCTATGCTAATTTCCACTATTTGCTTTTATCATTCTGACTTACTTTATTGCACAGTATTCTCTCAAACTTACTCCATTTTATTGAAATTGGCTGCATTTCTTCCTTTCTAATGGCTATAGAGTGCTCCATTATGTGTATATATCACATATTCCTGCTATAATAATCTGTTAGTGTACACTTAGGACACGTTCATGCCATAGCTATTGTAAATAATGCTGCTGTAACAAAGTGTAAAATGTGGCTGCTTATGTTGATGTTTTCATAGTCTTTTGATATATGCCCAAGAGTGACATTACTCCATCATACATATCTACTTTTTGTTTTTTTCTAAGTATTTGTTAACATAAGTGTAGAAAGTTTTCCATAATGCCTGTGCTAGTTTACATTCCCACCAACTGTATAATAATGCTCCTTTTTTTCTGCATCTTCCTCTCTAAATTGTTGTTGGTCATTTTAAAGTATGTTATATTTATAGGTGTGAAATAATATCTCACTGTGGTTTTAAGCTGCATATCTCTTATTAGAAGTGATGATGAGTATATTTTTCATATTTTTTGACATTTTGCATGTCTATTTTGATGAATTATCTTTCATATGTGCATTCCATTTATAAAATTTTATTTTTGTCGAATTATATTTTAATATATATTGGATAATAAACTCTTATAACTAGCAAGTTGTGTAAAAGATATTTTCCCATCGATAGGGTTTCTTTTTAATTAGCTTATATTTTTGTTCACTACACAGAAACATTTTTTTAGCATGTATGTGTATTTCTTTCTAGGATTTTGATTCTACTACATTAACTATGTCTATATTTTTGTGCTAATACCATATTGCTATTAGTAAAGTTGGTTTATATTAACTTTACTAACATGATTGCTTCCATTTTTCTACTTTTTACCCTCAGCATTGTTTTTACAACTTGAGGTGGTTGAGGTTCCTTATGAATTAATTTATTTGAAAATAATGCTGGTATTTTGTTAGGGTGTTTTGCTCAATTACATAAATTTTGGATGAGAAATATTTTTACTCCAGTTATTCTCCCCATCATAAACATGGGATAGTCTTATAATCCCTTACATGTTTGACTAAAGCCTTTTAGTCACATACCATTCTTCTTGTGTCTTATAACCTTACTTAGGTTAATTCCAAGGTATTCGATTATTTTTAAAGCAATTATAATTGAAATCATTATCTTAATTTCTTTTGCTCCTTACTCACTCTTTGCATATAAATACTTATGGATTTTTGTATATTGATTTTGTTATCTGTCACTTAGCTGTGTTCATTTATTGTCTCTAATTACACTTTTTTAATAGCATTTAGAATTCCCACTATTTAATAAGTGATGGTGGATGGGTGAGTTTGTGGTGGAAATTCTTTGGAGACTATGCCTTATGTAAAATATATACAAATAAAGAAATTTAAAAAAATCCCCTATGTAATATATTTTCAGTGAATAGCAATTCTTTTCTGACTTGAATTCCCTTTGCTTCCTGTGTTTCATCTTTTAATTCTGGCTCAAACTTAAAATACTAAATTAAGCAGAATTGGTCGCAATGGGTATCAGATTCCTGATATTAAAGAGGAATTTTCAAGTTACACCATTAAGCATTGTATTAACTATTGATTTTGTAATACATTGGAATTTCCTTCTATTTCCATATTATTATTTTTATTATAAATGAGTGACCAATCTTATCAAATGTGTGTTCTTCATCTGTTGATAGCACATATGACTTACCTTTACTGATATGACTTATTACTTAATCAACTTATGTATTTTAAAAAATTCTTATATCCTGGGGTAAATCTCACTTGATTATGATGTATATTTCTTAATTTGCTAGTGTTTTGTTGAAGAATTTTCATTGATATTCTTCAGGAATATTGGTGTATAATGTCCTTGTACTGAATTCTGAGTTGGGTATTAGGTATCATATAATACTGGTATCATAAAATATATTAAAGAACATTCCCTCATACTTTTAAAAAACAATTTGGAAAGTATGGATATCAGTCCTTCTTTAAAGGATTTTAAATGTTTGGAACAATCCGTTTGAAAAGCCATCTAGCCCTTGGATACTTACCTTTTACAAGTTCTATTATGATTTCTACTTCCATGCTTCGATGGAAGTATGATCAGTTGCTTCAATTCATCTTTTCTTAAATTTGCTTGATAAGTAATATTGATATAGGAATTTTTTCTTTTTCTTCAGGTCTAGCAAATTTATTGGCATGTAGTTGTTTATATTAATTTCATATATCTTGTATTTCTGTGCTATCTGCAATAATTTGTTCTCTTTCACTTATTATTCTTATTAATATTTCTCTCATCTTTTGATTATTAATCTAGTTTGAGCTTTAACTATTGCATTTATCTTCTAGGAGAAGCAGATCTTGGTTTCACAGTGTGACAGTTCCTCAGGGAGCTTTTATGTAATGGTGTACTTCCTGGACCCAGGGATGAGCCAATCAGGTGTGAGCTATGAACTGATTGGTTCTAAATGGTTCAATCCAGCACAGGATTTTAAAATGTCCAGTCGGATTTGTGTGGCACACCCTGAAAGAGGGTATAAGCCAGGGTCTGAGGGACTTGGAGAGGGGAACCAACACCAACCCTAGGGGAGAAGAACAGAAGAGACAGTACCAACCCTAAAGATGAGAGACAACTCCAGCCCCTAAAGAAAAGAACACAGTTGCAGCCTTCATGTAAAGAAGAAAAAAAAAAAGGAAGACCCTGTTGCTGGTCTCCAAATAAAGAGGAAAAAAAGCATCCAGCAGCCAACTGCTGGGAAGAGAAGCTATAAACATCTATCACAGACTGGGCCTTGGTCCTGCCTCTGACTGAAAGGAGCACCAAAGGCCCTGGGCCTGGTGTCTCAAAGAGCTGCTTGATGTTGGTACAGCCCAACTAACTAGCAAAGAACGGTTTACACTGGTATCTCTGGCACTACGTCTGAGGGACCAGTAGTAACCATCTTTACTGGCCAGTGCTAGACAGCACTGATGACTAACACTCCTGATAGTGACCATCACTGACCTTATGCCTTATCTGGGTGAAATAGCCAGATGCCTGTGGATATAGTGAGCTTTTTCCACTCCCCCCACTCCTCCCACCCCTCGTTTGTAAAATAGGCCCCATGGTTGTTCCTGGAGCCTGAGGTATCTCACAATTGTGTTTATGAGTAAAACCCCAGACAGTGACCTGTCCTCTTGTCAGGCTTTCCGTTTGTCTGTCTTTGGTCCATAGGCCCCTGTTGTGTGGGTATTGTGCTATTGTACCTCTTGGTTTTGGTTTTGGTCTTGGATCTTTTGTGGCTTTTGGTGGCCGTCTGTCTCAGAGCCTGGGCAGGTGTGAGGCAGGTTCATGGGGTCTCCTCCCTTGTTGCCCTCTTCCCTGTGCACCTGTTTCAAGCATGATTTAGATCTTTGTTGTTTTATTGACAATTGATTTGTCACTAAATCAAGTCCTATGGTTTATTCTTTGCTATTCCCCATGTGCACTTGAAAAAAAAGTGTGTATGCAGTTGGTTTTGGGTGAAGATTTCTATAAAAGACTAAAACCTATTTGCTCTTGTTCCTCATTTAAACACCACCGTTTCCTTATTATTTATCTTGTTCATCTACCCATAGTTAGTGGGGGTCTTAATTTCCCTAGTGAGACAGGGGCAGACAAGGAAAAACAGCAACAAGGCAGGAAGCCAGGTAGAAGAAAGTGAGGATGGGACATCCACCCACCTGCCCAGGCTCTGAGATCAGAGAGTCACCAAACAGCCCCAAAAGGCCAAAGGGCCAAAACCAACAGCTGAAGCCCAATAGAGGAGAGTGCCTGATAAGAAGACAGGTCACTGTGTATGGATTCTCACCCATGCACACAAGTACAAGAGATCTCAGGCTACAGGAACAACAGCTGTGGGGCTTATTTTACAAACAAGAAGGAAAATAGAGGTTACTCTATCCACAAGCAGCCAGCTATTTCACATAGATAAGATCAATGGTGGTCACTATCAGTCATCAGGAGTGCTGGACAATACTGGCCAGTAGAGATGGTGCTACTGGGCCCTCAGAGTGGTGCCAGAGACACACAGTATAAACAGTTCTTTGCCAGTTATTTGGGCTGTACCAAAATCAAGCAGCTCTTTGAGACACCAGGCCCAGGGCCTTTGGTGCTCCTTCCAGGCAATGTCAGAGACAGGACCAAGGCCCAGTCTGTGACAGATGTCTATGGCTTCTCTTCCCTCCATGGAAGTTGGCAACTGGATGCTGATTTTCTCTCTTTGGAGGCAGTAACAGAGTCTTCTCCTTCTTTCTTATTCACTTGGAGGCTAGAACTGCATTCTTTTCTTCAGGGACTAGTGTTCCTCCTCTTCATCTCCTCAGGGGCTGATGTTGGTAGCTCTCTCAGCTCCCTCCACCCTGTCTTATATCCTCTTACAGGACCCCCCCCATCAGCAAGTCTGATTGGACCATTTTTTCTATCCTGTGGCAGATGAACATTTTTACTAATCAGCTTATAGCACCTACTAGTTCATTCCATGATCCAGGCTGTACAGTGTTACATAAAAGTTATCTGAGGAGAAACTACCACAACTTGCTTGTGGTGGTGCAGCAGGGTGAAAGAACAGCACTCTCCTGCCAGTTCCCACAGATGAGGCAGCTGTGTTCTGGTAACACTGGTATTATTGTGCTATTACTAATATCACTCTAAAGATATTATTCTCTCTCTGATGTTTATTAATAGTCCCAGACTGAACTTGGGCTTCCTGCCTATGGGTCCTCACTCGTGTGCTTAAATCTAGTTTTCTGCAGACACACACAAAAAGGGTAATGGGTTTATTTACAAAAGGAGAAAGGGAAAGGAAACAAAACAACCTAGGGAAAGAGAGAGGGATACAAAGTAACTGGAATATCTTACCAGCTCAGCTAACTTGGAGCTTTAGTCACAAACTAAAACTGCTAGCCTCCAGCCCCACGGTCTGAGAGCTGTTGCTCCAGAGAGAGAACCATTACCTCTCTGGAGCGACAGTTGGAAAACTGCTCTTAATTTATCCCCCAAAGTCCCAGAATGCCTGCTTAGCTCCGCCATTGGGTCCTCACAGTTGTCTCTTTGGTATGGCTGGGAGTTATAGTTTCCAATCACTGGAGTAGGGGGGTAGAGTCCAGAAAGCTGGAATAGGGGTGGAGTCCACAAAACTCTGCAGTTTCTTTAGGGCATCCTTTCCCTTAACACTAGTATTATTGTGTTGTTACTAATATTACTCTAAAGATATTATTCTCTCTCTGAAGTTTATTAATAATCAAGTATATGTGTTTGATCATTTGGCACATATTTATGTATGTTATTTTTTCTTGTTTCAAAGGACAATCTTAATGTAGTGCCATCTCTATCATTTATGGCCTTTTTAATCATATATATTTTCTGTCAGATATATTTAGAGCCATTTTGGATGTTTTTGTGTTATTTGTTTGTATAGCAATCTTCAAGCTTATAATATCTGTCTATACTTTTCTCTGCTTGCAAGCTGGATTTCTTGTAAACACCAGAATGTGACACTTTGCTTTGAAAAAAATTAACTCACTCTACATCTTCTAACTAGTAAGTTCAGGCTGAGTTTGTTTAAAGGTGTCTCTTATGTCATAATGAAACAGAGCCATAGTGTTCAATAGAGAACAAGGCATTGTCTGTGTGTTCTTCATCCATATGCAAGATGGCATGCACACTTAGACTCAGAGAACAGCTCTAATGGGGTCTATTCTCACAGCCAGGAAACAGAGTTACTAAAGTCACAAGTGGCCTGCTATATCACCCCGGGTATTGTCCACAGTCTTCAAAAATCCCAAACAAAAGGTTGCTCACCCAAGACGTGCCATCCCACCAGCAAAGGCCTGGCAGCTGGCGTGCAGCAGGCCAACTCACAATAGCAGCTGGAGGCGCTCACAAGTGGAGCCACTAAAACGGTGTGGCGACAGACCACAACAGAGCACCAGATGTTGAATCAACAACAGGGGAGCGCCAGGATGTGATGCCAGCTGATCGGATAAACAGCGCTTTGTGAGCTCACTCAGAGACTAGGACTGGGGACTTGGGTGTTCTTTCCAAGCAATGGCAGTGAGACTTGAGGCAACCTTCTGGTCACTACACAACTCTTCACCTCTCTCTCTTCAGAGGTCAGCTGCAGGATGTTCCTTCTTTTTGGAGGTCTGATACAGAGTATAACAAGTGTGGGAGTCTGGTCAGGTTCCACAATGCCTCATCCTGTGCTGCCTTATATTCCTTTTCACAGCCTCCCATATTACTTGATACCTCCTAATTGGACTATTTCATCTGCATGGTGGCTGAAGGAAGGACAGCGTACAGGCAGCAACTTTTGGTGTGGATGGGTAAACCTGTTACCAGAACCCAGCTGCCTCAGCAGTGGCAGACACCTCAGGGGCAGGACCTGACAGTAGTCATAGTATTCTCTCATCCTGTTGCTCCAACACAAGTCATCTGTGGCAGTTGCTCCTCAGAGAACAAAACATGCCCTTTTGCTCTTGCCAGGCAGCAACTGCCCCTTTATGCAACCATTCTTCTGTAAGTACTTCCTTGATCATGGAACAGACCAAGTAGGTGTGAGCTATGAGCTGATTGGTGCTGAATGGTCCAATCAGCCACAAGATTGAAACATGTTCCAATCAGAATCGTGGGAGTGGTGTCCTAAAAAGATGAGATAAACCAGAGTTGAAAGGAAAGAGGAACAAATCTCTGTACCAGCCTCCAAAATGTTCTAGCCTCTGAATTCTGTTCTGGCTTCTGTTGAAAAAGTTAAGAATTAAATCCACAACCCTCTGAAGAGGGAAGAGAAAGCTGAAGCCTAGTCTCTGACACTGCCTCAAAGGAGCACCAAATACTCAGGGCCTGCTGTCACCAACTGCTGTTAGCACTCGGGATCTCTGTTACCACCTCAGGGGGACCAGTAGTGACCACCTGGACTGGCCAGTGCTGTTCAGCACTTCTGGTGACAGTGAATCAGTATCCTGTTTGTACTCTGGTAGACTCTGTATGGGTGAGATAGCCTGGCACTTGTGTCTACAGTAAGCTCTTAATTTTCTCTGTTTATAAAATAAACCCAATAGTTGTTCCTGGAGCTTGAGATCTCTTACAGTGTGCATGGGTGAGAACCACAGAAAGTTACCTGTTTTCTGATCTGCCAGTGTCTTCTAATTGGCTATAGCCAATAAGCTCCTATCTATGTGCATTTTAATACTATAGTCAATTGTTTTGGTTTTGGCCTTTTGGGGCTTTACGGTGGCTCTCTGATTTGAGAGCCTGTGCAGGTGAGTAGCCATACCAGCCTATCCTGGTATCCTATGCTCCTATCCCCACTGCCCCTATTTCAAACCCACATTTTTAGTGGTTCTCACTGCTTTTGCAGCAGAGGGAAACATGCTTGTTTGCCCTGCAGTTCACACTGCTGGGTCCAGATACAATATGTTTCCATTGTCATTTTGTTTTGCGTTCGTTATTTGGTGTGGGCTTATCTCACATACATATATATGGTATCTCTCTCTCTCTCTCTCTCTCTCTCTCTCTCTCTCTCTATATATATATATATATATATATATATATATATAGTGTAGCTTCATATTAGGTTTTGTTTCTGTTCCTTTCCATTGTCTTATGTGTTGAAACTATTTTTTTGAGGTTTCTGCAAGTTATTATACAATGTGCTATTTGTGTGACACATAGGTTAGTCCAGTCCCCGACTGACTCATTTTGATGGACCACATTGTTATTTTTCTCCTACTCCATGTTAAATGATTTACATGTCTCCTACCTCAGTATTAATTGTTCTATTGGTTTATAATAATCCTTTTAGATTTTTTTTGTGTTGCTTTATGTTGATAAACTCTTTTAGGTTTTGATTTTCATTTAAATTATTCTTTATGTAGTGAATGTGAAAATCACTGAGTAAAGGATTCTGAGCTGAATTTATTTTATCTTAAATATGATAAATACCTCCTTTCATTCATTTCTTGCCTATAAAGTCTCTACTGAAACTCCACTAACAGTCTGATTTGTCTTTAATATTCTGTCTGGCATTGATTTTCAATGATTTTATTATCATGTTTCTTGATTTGTATCTATTTGGTATTATTTGTTTGTAACACTTTAGGATTTTTGACCCAATATCTGGTTCATTTTCCAGATGAGATATTTTCAGGAAATGTTTACTTAAATTTTCTGTACTTTCTCATTTCTGGTATGGGATACTCATGTTAGAGGTGTTATTTCTCTTCATGCTGTCCCAAAATTCTCTTAAATTACATTGATTTTGTTTTTTTAATTATATCTACGTTTTTCTATTCATATGTTCTCCAATAATGCATTTTCCATATATTCATTTCTTCTATTTTCTTTTTTTTAAGATTTATTTATTTATGCATACACAACTGGGGTACAGACCAGAGGCTCAGGGGCGGTGAGAGGCTTCACCAGAGACAGAGTAGGGAGCAGAACAGGCAGATCAATGAAGTACACCGCTGAGGGGAGCAGCGGGGATGTCAGGGGAGGTCTGCCACGCCATGTGGTCACCTCCGGGGCAGGCAGGAATTGAACTCATGCAGAAATGGCTTTAGCTTCTCAGTGCTGTGCTTTAACCAGCTGCACCACCAGGGAGGGCCACATTTCTTCTATTTTCTGAGGTTCAGGTCACAGATACTATTTTACATTTATTTTGCTGAAGCTTTACTTAGTTTCATTATTTCAAGTGTAGTCGTCTCATATTTTCTTTATCTTGTTTTATATATTCCAATTTTTGCTTTTGTTTTTGAATTTCATAAGCACCATTTTGTCTGTTATTTTGAAACACTCTCTGTCAGGTTTTGCAGTTGCACTGATTTGGAACTCTCAGAATTTTGTTGTTCAAGCATTGATATGTTTTTTCCTCATTTTTAATGAGTTGCAACAAGCATGTATCTTCAGAATGTTGTCTCTGTACCTGTTGAAATAATCTAGAACTCATACTGATAAGGGGCATTATATATGAAAGAGGTCTGGATGGAAGGGCATTAAAGGATCATCTTCAGCTAACACAAGAAGTTCAGACCTCCTACTGTACTGCATGTGTCAGAGTTGTGTGATGGGAACACCTGGTGGTGACTTCCTTACTATTAGTAACTCTTTTTTAATTTTTTAAAAAGATTTATTTTAATTTATTTATGCATACAAGAACTGGAGTGTAAACCAGGGGTGCAATGACTGGGAGAGTGAGAGAATTCATTAGATAGTGAGTGAGGAGCAGAGCAAGTGACTCCACTGAAATACTCTTGCCCATGGGAGCAGCAAGCAAGGCAGGAGAGGTCTGCTGTGCCATGAGGGTCAGCTCTCTAGGTGGGTATTGAACCAAAGCCAAAATGGTTTGCTATGGCTTGATAACACTGAAATATTAATGCCTGCACATGAGAAAGATCTCTCTATTTTTGTTTTAAATATGTACGCATTTATTCATAGAAGAACTAAAGTATAGGCCATAGGTATGCAGGTGAGAGGATTCACCAGAGGCAGAGTGGGGAGCAGATACACAGAAATATGCTGCTTTGGGGAGAAGCAGGTGAGACAGGAGAGGTCTATTGTGCCATATGGTTCAGCTTCCTGGCCAGGGGTCGAACTTGTGCTGCAGTGGCTGTGGATAACTTCATAGTGCTTTGTTTTAACCCCTTGTGCCACCAGTATTAACATATTTTATAGCCTCAATGTGCACTCCCGTTGTAGCAGGGAAAATATATTGACTGTAAAATCCCAGATATGAAAATAATTAACCAGAGACAGAGTGAGGACAAAATAGATGGATTTATTAAAATACACTGATGAGAGAAGCAAAGTACATGAGAGAAGCTGGAAGTCTGTGCATGAAAAAAGGATATAGGGATTTCTTCCATAGAAAGAAAGTTTTTTTTAATTTGGGGCACCAGTTTATAAAAAGTTATCTGCTAGGATATCTTGACTCAGGCTCTGAGTCCTTTGACACAGAAACATGCCCTGATCTCTGATTCAGTAATCCTTGAGCTGTGCAGGTTTCATTTTCATAGTGGTAGAAAGGTTTTGGGCTTTGCCGCCAAGGCAACCTTATAAATTCCTTTATCTATCCAAATCCCTCAAACCTGTCTGTTGGGCAAGGAGTGTGGGCTTTGTACATCATTTTAAATGATTAACCACAAGATTGAGCACTGGGCATGAATTTTAATTAATATGGGATAATGAGATAATGAGCCAGTCATTATTGCCTTTTTGTCCAGCATAGAGACTTTCCTGGAGGAGGTTTTGCTATCATTATAGATATGTAACTGAGCTCTAGTTTTGTTTTGTTTTGTTTTTTCAAGTATGTCTTTGTTATGATTTTAATCATGGGTTGGAAGTAAGGTGACATGTATTTTGAATATATCAGCCTTTGTTTAGATTAGTGACTTATTCTATCATAAGATTTCTGTGACCTGACCTGCTGTTCCCTGCTACTACAGGCTTAGATTCTTCTATATTGAAAGAGGGGTGTTGAGCCAGTAATTCTCATCCTGTACTTCCACATCTTCAGCTCTCTACACCCATGTGCTAACTCATATCCCACTTAAGCAGTGCAGTATTGAATCTCAGGATCCTCTATGCTGGGGTATGCCTAGATGACCATCTGATGGAGGCTCTACACCACAGTTATCCCTCTCTCATGTGTGTTTCATTGCCCAACTATCACTATAAATATATTTCATTTAAAATTATATACCTTTCTCCCAGATCAGACTGCTGTTCCTGATGTGGCCTCCTGAGATGACCCTCAAGAATAAAGAACAAATGCAACATTATCATAAAAGGGAATGTCTTAAAAGCGTGTTACTAGGAAACCTGACCTTAAAGATTAAGAAATGCGGGTCCTCCCTGGTGGTGCAGCGAGTTAAAGTACAGCACTGAGAAGCTAAAGCCACTTGAGCATGAGTTGGATCCTGCCTGCCCTGGAGGTGACCCACATGGCGTGGCAGACCTCTCCTGACCCGCCCGCTGCTCCCCTCAGCAGTGTACTTCATCAATCGGCCTATTCTGCTCCCCACTCTCTCTGGCAAGTCCTCTTACTGCCCCTGAACCTCTGTCCTATGCCCCAGCTCTGTATGCATAAATAAATAAATCTTAAAAAAAAATTAAATGCTTCCAAAGAGAAAGTTAAGAATCAAAAAAGAAATATCTTGGGATATCAAGTAGGAACACTACAAGGATCAGAGGTACAAATGACTACAATAGACTATCCTTTAAATCACTAATTCTATTTACTGATTTATTTTATTTATTTTCTTAAGATTTATGTTATTTATGTATATAGAACTAGGGTACAGGCCAGGGGTGCAGGGGTGGTGAGAGGATTCACTGGAGACAGTGAGGGGAGAAAAGACAGATCTACTGAAATACACTGCTAAAGGGATCAGTAGGAGGGTCAGGAGTGGCCTTTTGGGCCATACTGTCAGCTCCCTGGCTGGGGATCAAACTTGGGTTGAAATGGCTGTGGCTAGCTTCTTAGTGCTGCATTAGAATCCATTGAGCCACTAGGGAGGACCCTACTGGATTTTTTAGTTGGTTTTTAGATTATATGATATATCAGGTTAATTTAATTGACTTAAAACAAATGTGCATTATGTAAATTATATTTTACAAAATTTGTGGGGCAATTGGTGCAGTAGAATCTCCTGTTGATGTGGGGACAATCCCCTCCATATCCTTTAATTATGGTAGAACCTTAAGCGACAGAAGATAGGAAGTAAGACTACAAAAGAATAGAATATGGAATCCTTGGCATGGTGGATCTATTTGTATCTGCACTATGTTGTGTTAAAATACACACATGCACAAATATAACTAAAACTGGGGACATCATAGTTGGATGGGTGGGTCGTATCAACGTCAATATCTGACTATGATAATGTTCTGCACTTTCACAAAATTTTACCCATTATAAGGCATAGGGTGACATGTATATGGAATCTTTATTTCTTTAAACTTCATGTGAAGCTGCAATTATTTCAAAACAACTTAATGAATAAACAAATTATAGTTAGCATAAAAGTATTAATTTTCTCAGTGAAAACCAAAAACACAAAAATATAAAGCCTGTCTCCATGTAGGACAAACCTAAAGCTGGAATTATTCACCCTTTCTGGTGATGGGCCTCTTCCAACGTGCAGACTTAGATATATTTATATACATCTTAAATATAAAGAAAGCTCTCAGGGAAAACTTCCTGGTTTGAGGACCTATACATGCTGAAAACAACAAAATACAACAAAAGGTGTTGTGGCTAGAATAGCGTAGGCAATGAAACATCCCTTGACTTTCTCCCTACTTCCCAACTTTGGCTGTGGCCAGTTATTACCCATCCCCCACACATTAGTGTCTTTCCCATTTTCCTGCTTGCTTCTTAGATCTTTTTATTTTCTGTCTGATTCTAAACAAATACAAGACTGACCTTAGAGCTGAGCTACACTTTCTTGGTAGCTCATCACTTTCTCTAGGCTTCTTATTGTTCTGGACATGGGCCTGAATAATCCTTTTCATTCCACCACCACGTGTCATAATGAGACATTGACATTGGAAGAAGAGATGAGGGATGTCTCCAGAGCCTCTTTCATAAGTGCACACATTCTTGTATGCTACCTCTTATGATATAAACATTAGCCCAAAAAAGCCACCTTCTAAATGTCACATTGGACATAGAATTTCAACATGTAAATTTCATGGAGGACATTTTCAAACCAACACACATTATAAAAGCCATGTCTTAATAATGAATAGCAACCTTTATGGTACTCATAAGACTGGATGCCTGAGCAACATTTATGTAGACTTTTGAAAATTTACACTCTCTCTTCTATGCATTTAAATTACTCATTGATTCTGCATTGGGGAATTATTCATATTTGATTAAAATTATATATTATGTGTTAATAATGACTCACATAGAAGATAAATGCAGCTGTAAGTCATATGGAAAGCATGAGTATAATCCACATTTCCAAACTATACATTTTGTACTATGATATTAAAGCACAGCAGCATATTCTATAATCATTTATATTGATTATATACAAAAAATTTCAAATTGAGTATATATTTTTCTGCAACATGAATAAGCTTAATTATATTATTAACTGTGAAATTAGTTATGCCATCATAAAAATTAGTTTAGATTTAAAAACCACAAAAATGATTATTTTAACTTATAAATCTTGATAGGAAGTTTAGCTAACACACAGCTGTTTTGTCTGTTCATTGTGTTCTTTCATTTGTTTGTACTGAGGCATATATGATATCCAGAAATAAAAAAAATAATCAATTGAATATACTTCCATTCACATCAATTTCCTCAATTTGTCTCCACCATGAATAACAGTATAACTCTCTGTGGAGTTTAAAAAAACACCCTCTATTTTGCACACAATGCATCTTAGACATGTATCAGGCATAAACTTTGAAAAATAAACATAATTCAGAAGACCCAGTTCTTGCTCTGAAAGTATGCCAACCCATTTTTAGGAAGGGGAATAAATGACCAGACACATGTTCTGAATGCAATTACTGTTATAAAATCAAACTGCTTTGTGGTGCCAATAAGAAGTAAAAATAAAATGTATGGAAGAGTTGACTTTAAGACTAGATATAATGGCCTGGATGGCTTATGCAATGAAAAATTACAGGAGAGGAAAGACAGAAATTTCTTGACGGTTTTCTGATTTTGAGGTTAAACCACATTACTGGATTGTGGGGTTAATGTACATTAAATCATTAATGTCTAAGCCATTCATGCCACTGAATTTCCTCAAGAGAGACTAAAATGATATATCCAGAAGTATCACAATCACAGGAATGCAAGTAGAACTTATGCTAATATAGTTAATAATTTTATAAATTCCCATTGCTTTTACCTACTGCAGTTTTCATTATGCACACACACACACAAACACATATACACACACACAAAAATCTAATCTTGACAAGTAATGACACTAACTAAACATATAAGAAAGTTTCTGTGGAACTTACAATAAAACCCTCGCTAGTTTAGTACAATCTGGGGCTAGGATGATGAGGAATGTGACCAGGCAAAACATGAATTGAGCAAAAAATTACACATGATCAATGAAAACATATGAGAAATAACTTGCCAAGGTATATACAGACTTTGTCATAAACTGCCTGATTCAGAAGAGGTTGTCGATTCAGTGAGAGCCATGTCCTAGTCTCAGTGCATTTCAGTATCAGTGAACCCATAATCTCTGAACCCCTATGTAACTTTTCATCACAAGGATTGAATATAATTCATTATTAAATAGATTCAACCTTTTAATATAATTCTAATATATTTATCTTCATATATATATATATATATATATATATGATGAATAAGTTTTATGTGAAATAGAATTGATACCATGTCACAAAAAATATTTGTTCTTAAACATAGTAATTTGAAACATTTGTTATGTTTTTGAAAACCTCCATTTTCTTGGATGTTAGATAATAATGCACCACATACTTAATCCTGTCCTGTTTTTTCCACAAATTTCTACAAATTGCAATTTCAACATTTTGCTGGTTCCATTTAAATAATTGCATCTTCATTTTTTTTAAAGATTTATTTATTTATTTGTACAGAACTGGGGTACAAGCCAGAGATGCGGAGGGTGAGAGGATTCACCAGAGACAGAGTAGGGTACAGAACAGGCAGATCCACGAAGTACACTGCTGAGGGGAGCAGCAGGCGGGTCAGGAGAGGTCTGCCGCGCCATGTGGATCTCCTCCGGGGCAGGCGGGAATCGAACTCATGCGGAAGTGACTTTAGCTTCTTAGTGCAGTGCTTTAACCCACTGCGCCACCAGGGAGGGCCTGCGTGTTCATTTTTATAGCAGCATTGGTAACAGTGTTATAGCTACATTGCTTTTAAAGCATAACTTTCACATTTATGAACTTTTACTTTTAATGTTAAATGTTTTGACTTAGACCACTAAACATTTTAGCAAGCTTTTATAGGTTTAACAAATTATAATATGTTTAAGAATGCACTCAAGCTTTTGTGCACAATTTGCTATTAAACTTTTTAAGTCACAATATTTTTATATAGAACACAATGTGTACTATTTCTGGGAATTGAATTTACAAGGAAAACAACTGAAGGGGGACAACAGGTAGTATCAAAGAAGGCAAGTAGAAAGTGGTATTTTCATTGCTGACAATAACGTGCAACTGGAAGGCCGTCTTGAGGAAGCGTTAACAAGGAGTCCTCTCACTCCTGCGGTGATGTTAGAAACGTTTCAGAGCCCATTCTTTCATTTCATGAGAAGCCCCCTGTGTTTGCTGTGTGTGGGTGTTGGGGAGATCATAGATTAAACACGACCCACAGACTAAACCCAAGCAATAGGTGGACTCTCACTTTGCCCGTTTGATAAATTGTTGCGATTTGATGGGTTGGTGCACAGACCTTACCTTCTTGGCAGCTGCCTAAGGTAAACCTCATAACTTCCCATGTTATTAAGCCTGCACCTAGCAGCCTTTAATGATACGCTTATTTCTTAATTTTCTCTCTCCCTTCATTATACAAAGGCCAGTTTCTAATTTCACCAAGGAAGCAGTCACTATTACAAACCAACATGCAAACATAATATTAGGAACTGTAATTATCACCCTTGTCCAGATGTAATGAGACACAATCCTACACTTGAGTGTCAAACAGGAAAGAATAAAGACTCTAGACTTCTACCATCATCTGACAGCAGTGAGAACAAAAGACCCATAAAAGGAAAGATCTATGAATGCAATTTAATCAACATAAAAAAAATACGCTGTTAAGAAGCTGAAAAAAGCTACAGAGTAAGACAAAATACTTGGAAATTACCAAACTGGCAATGGTCTGTGGTCTAGAGCATACACATGACTGACTGGGGGACATTTCCACTGAGGAAAACAAGCCAGGTGTCCTTGGCTACATAAATGACGGACAGTCTGTGGTCCATTGGACCTAGAGTGTGTTCAATAGTCTCAGGTCTGCCTTTCTTCATTGACACTGGCCCGATTTTTTTTTTTTTTTTCAGATTTAATCATTTTTGTGTAGAAAAACTGGGGTATATGCCAGAAGTTCAGGGGTGAGAAGATTGAACAAATACAGAATGGGGAGAAAAACAGGTGGATCTACTGAAATACACTGCTGAGGGGAGCAGCAGGTGAGACAGGAAAGGTCTGCTGCACTTTGTGGATATTTCTGACCAGGGATCAAACTCAGACCTTCATGGAGGCAGCATTAGGCCAACAGGGAGCCCATGATATTTGATTTTAATGGACTATTTATGACTTAAGATACAGTTTGTTGAAAATTAGGCATTAAAAAAAAAAAGCAGTTCCTTCTCTCAATCTTTGCAGGACATATTATCTTTTCAGCACCTATTCTGACCCTTAGACACAAGCTACAGAGTAAAAGTATTTGAAAATTACCAAACTGACAAAAGTCTGATATCTAGAACATACATGTTACTGATTAAAGGATGATTTCACTGAGGAAAACAGAAGTTCAGGGGTGAAAATTTATGGCTTTGAATTTTCTAGAGTTCTACTACATCTTTTCTGGCCTTAGACATTCTATTTATTGGGAAGACCGGAAAGGTCTGCTGCACCAGGGTTAGCTTCCTGACCAGCGATCACACTCAGGCTGCACTGGTAATAGCATAATAGCACTCAGACTTAACTTCTAGGCTGCTAGGGAGGCCCCAAACCATATATTTTAATAGCTATTGTTCATAGTGTTGCTAGTATTGGCAGGCATTTATTTTGGGGTGGCCGAGGCCTGGTAGTCAGACTGGGTCAAAGATTAATGTGCCAATCCTGTGCAGGGGTGATGGTATTGTGAGAATGGTGTTGAGTTTGAGTGCCATATCCAGTGACTCCCTCCCTCTGTTTCCACTGTTCTAAGGGGGGATAGTTTGTGATTGTGGTTGGGGTGCACGTTCTTGTTGGTGGCAGTGGTCCCTCTGTTACGAGTTTTGTGCTCCCGTTGGCAGTGGCTGCACCCCCAGCCTGGCTTATTTCTCAGTTGTTTAGCATCAGACCTCTAAATTTGTTTTTCTTCTTCACATTTGTGTTATGTACTGTGGAACTTTTTCATTTTTATATTAATAATCAATTTGTTGTTGAGGTAATATTTGGATAACACTCTCAGGTATTGCCACCATAATCCTCCCAGCAATAAATAACCATATTCCACAGCAGAATCCATTGTGTTTCCTTCCCTCTTCATTCTTAGTACACCTCAAAATCCATCTCCCTAGGTGTTTCAATTTTGTACTCACTTTTCCTTTTTTTTTTTTGTATTTTTATAATCAGTTTTTAATATATTTAATGGTTGTTGTCATCTATTAGTTACTTTATAGTCCACATATAGTGATTTCCTCTAACTTATTTCACTTAGCAGTATCGTTCGAGGTTCATCCACCTTGCAGAAAGTGGCATGAGTTTATCATTTTTGTTGACTGAATAATAGCAACATTTCCTTGATCCATTTTGGAACACTTCAGCTGGCTTCACAATTTAGTAAAAGGTACTGCAGTAAGCATGGAAGTGCAACTTTCCTTTCCAATAATTGCTTTTGGTAAAATGCCTATGAGTGGAGTTTCTGGGTAGAATGATCCAATTTTAATGATTTGGGGCACTTCCTTACTGTTTTCCAAAGGCCTAGACCAGTTTGCATTCCCACCAGCAGTGCAGGTGGGTCCCCTTTTTTCCACACTCACCAACATTTGTCGTTTCAATATGGGCCATTCTCACATGTGAAATCTCAATGGTCTCCCAGTGTGCCCTGATTGTGTTTCCCTAAGATAAGTGATGGCTAACAGTTTTTCATTTGCCTGTTTGCTGTCTGCATGTTTTAGCACAAGGGTCTTTCTAGTAGGTGTGCCCATTTTTTTCTTCATGTATTTTATGGTTTCAAGTTTTACTTCCAAGTCTTTTGAAATGATTTTTGTGTATGATACCTGATAGAAGTCTCCTTTCATTCTTTTGTATGCAGCAGTTCAGTTTTATTGCAAAACCATTCACTGAGGAGTTTATGTTTTTATCTCCTTTATCTCCTATCATATATATTTCTAGATTCTCATTTATTCCATTGGTCTATGCATTGGTTTTTATTTCATTCAAAGGCTGTTTTCAGTTGTTATGACTATAACTTTAGGGTTGGAAGTGTGATAACCTCATTCTCTCGCTCTCTCTCTTTGGTCAAGATTCACTTGGCTATTTGGAGTATATTGTGATTCCATATGAATGTCAGCATTGTTTGCTTCAGTACTTTGAAATATGATATTGATATTTTTATTTCTATTGCATTGAATCTGCATATTGCTTTTAGTAGGATGGCCATCTTGATAATGTGGATTCTTCTAATCCATGCGCAAAAAATAATTTTCCATTTCTTTATTGTTTTATCTATTTCTTTGAACTGTCTTTTATTACTATTTCATCATTATTATTACTTGCAAAAATTTTTATCACCTTTGTTAGGTTATTCATCTTGTGTGTGTGTGTGTGTGTGCGTGCGCACAATGTATAATGAGCTCAATTTAATTTCTTCCTCTTCTATATCATTTACGTAGGAAGACTAATAGTTTATGTATGTTGGTTTTATATATTCTATTATTCTACTTATATTGTCATATCTCTTATAAATAATGATGATTTTATTTCTTCTTTCCCATTTTGTACTCCATTTATATTTTTCTATTATCTAGTTGCACTTACTAGAAATCCATGTTATGCTGATAGTAGTTATGAAGGTGGATATTCTTGTCTTGTGGATTTTCTTGTAGTTGACTTTCATTATTTTAAGACATCTTCATTTTATTCCCAGCTTTTGAGTGTTTTCATCATACATGGATGTTGGAAATCATATTAAATGCTTTCCCAGCAGCTAATGAAATGATTATAAGGTTTTTATCTTTTTTTTTATATTGTTGGGGTGAATTATGCTGATTGTTATCCATATGTTTAATTACCTTTGTTTCCCTGTATTAAAAGTTATATGGAACTTTCAATCCATTGTTGGGTTCAGTTTGCTAGGATTTGTTCAGTAATTTTGCATTTGTGATCAATAGGGAGACATTAGTCTATAATATTCTATTTTTGTGTTATTCTTGTTTGGTTTTGTGTTAGTACTTCTTTTGCAAACTTTTTGGAAGAGTATGAGTATGAGTCTCTTTATTTGAGACCTATCCCTTATATTCCTGGTGATCCTTGCTAAAGGCTTGTCTAAGTAGTTTATCTTTAAAGAATTGGTAGAATTCACTTTTGAAGTCATCTGGTCCTAGACTTGTTTTTTTGAGAGTTTTAATCATAGTTTCAATTTCCTTGCTTGTGATTGTTTTGTTTAAGATTATTATACTTCCAGTGGACCATGTAAGAAAATAATAAGGATAATGAACAGCCATACACCAGAGACATTTTGTGGGGGTGGAGTGGGGAATGGAATCAAAAATGGGAGGGGGTGGTGGAAGTGCACGGGACTATGGTGATGGCACATGGGTTACTTGGTGATGGGAAAACCACAGGGATTACAATTGAGATGAAAAAAAAATGTACAAAATGATGTAAAAATAAACTGTTATATTATTAAAATAAATAAATAATAAATAATATTATACTTCCTATTCAGTATAAGAATGTGTCTACCTCTTCTAGGTTACTGATTTTGTTAGCATATGCATGATTATAGTAGTCTCTACTTATCCTCTGAATTTCTGCCCCATTTGTTGTGATTTCTCTTCTTTGGGGTTTTTATTCTCTTTATTTGAGACCTATCCCTTATTTTCCTGGTGATCCTTGCTAAAGGCTTATCTAATTTGTTTGTTTTATACAAAAGCCTGTTTTGGGCTTCACTGATAGTTTTCAATTCATTGTCTTAAATTCATTCAATTATTTCTCTTGATTTTATTATTTGTTTTATTTATTTATTTTTTTTTCTAATGGCTTTGAGTTGAAGGAAAAGATTACCTTTTTAAGCTCTTGTTTCTTTATCTGGGCTTATATTACTATATATCCCCTTAATATTCCTAGTGCTACATTCCATATGTTTTGGATAAGTGTTTGTTCATTATAAGTTTTCTCAATGTATTTTTTTTTAATTTCTTCATTAGCCCAGTAGTCTTTCAATAGCATGTTGTTGACTGTGTATTAAAGGTTTTCCCTCTTTTTTTAAACAGCTGATTTCTAGTATGCTTTTATTATCTGAGAAGATACTAAATACATTTTTAATATTTATGCATTTGTTGATTTACTTTTGTGTGTATGTGTGGTCTAGAATGTGTTCTATTCTGGGGAATGTCCCATGTGCACTAGGGACGATGCACATTCTTCTTTTTGAAGGTGCAGTGCTATGTAAATAGTTATGAGGTCCATAAAGTATATTTCTGTGTTCAACAGTATTGTGTGCCTGTTCATTTCTGTTTACTTGAACTGTCCATTGGAGAATGTGCCCTTTAATTCCAATGTTTGTTTTCAAAGTTGATAACAATTCCCTAGTGCATATTTTGGTGTTCCTTCATTTGGTGTACGCATACCTCTGAGTGTTATTTCTTCTTGATGTGTATATCCCTCACTTATTATAGAGTGTCCTTCCCAGGGTTTTCCTGGTGGCCTAAGTGTTAATCCTCAGCCCTGTCACCTCTACCATTCCTAATTACATTCCCATCCAGGTAGCTGATCCACATATGGCACATCAGACATCTCTTGTATCACACACTGTTCTCCTTAGAAGTGTATTTCAGTAAAAACAACCTGTTGTTCTCCCCACTTTCCTTCTGGTAAGTCCTATCACCTAACCCCCACAGACCTATGGCCTATACCACAGTTCTTCTATGCAAAAAAAAAAAAAAAAAAAAAGAAAGAAAATACATTAAAAATAAATAATGTGCTTCCCTATCTCTTGTATTATTTGTTTTTGTTTGTTTTGTTTTGTTTTGTTTTTTGATTTATTTATTTATTCATACAGAACTGGGGTACAGGCCAGAGATGTGGAGGGTGAGAAGATTCACCAGAGACAGAGCGGGGAGCAGAACAGGCAGATTGACGAAGTACACTGCTGAGGGGAGCAACAGGCAGGTCAGGAGAGGTCTGTCATGCCATGTGGATCTCCTCCGGGGCAGGCAGGAATTGAACTCATGTGGAAGTGGCTTAAGCTTCTTAGTGCATTGCTTTAACCTGCTGCATCACCAGGGAGTGCCCTCTTGTATTATTTATAACTGGAAATCTCTCTCTCTATGGTTTTCCCTTCCTTCATTTGACTCCTATCCACTTGTAGGATTATTTTGCAAACTTTTACATACTTTATATGGTATGCTATACACTTATGTGCAGATCAATAGATATTTATTTGGCAATTGCTTGTGATTCCCTGAAAATTCCCCAAAGCTATTCATGGTAGCTCACTAACTATAATGTCCAAATTATATGTATAAGCTAGCCTGCAATCTGTTTCATTTTATTCCTATTTGGTACTACGTATTTTGTCAGGATATTCTGACTTTCACACTCTCTAAAAATTATATTTTAAAGTGAGTTCCCTGGAGCTCCTGTGAGAGGCAAAGAAAATTCTACTCACATGGCATGGCAATCTCCAATTAGGTCCTTGCAAAATAACCCCAAATTAAGCAACTTGAACTCAATCAAAAAATATAAAATTTACACAGACATGAAGTACAGTGAATATCAGTAGAAATAAATTCACAGTAGGATTAGACCTAAGCTATTGAGACTATGAAATCGTATGAGTCAGAAAACTTAAGAAGAGATATGATGGCAAATTAAATACTATTTATCATAGGCTAATATAAGAAAATAACATGAGAGGAATCAAATCATTTAAAATAATGGGTGGGACCAATTTGCCACCTTGCAGGGTGGCAGCATTGGGAGTGGGGCAGAAGGAAAGAACGCTGAAAGTTCGTGTGCAGTGGTGGAAGCCCAGAGGGGCTACACTAGAAGTATTATGACACCCCCACCCCCATCCAAAAGTAGTCTCATACTTATTAGCAAAATGCAAAGTTGGGGCAAATATGTAGGGAGGGTACCTGAGTGGAGGGAGCAGTTTTTGGGGAGGTGAACTAGGGTGGAGTCACCAAGGCCTTAAGCCTGGGGGGGGGGCATTGTTCCTGCTGGTCAAAGTATATTGCCTCTATTCTGATAACTGCCTGCTGTTTTCAGCAGATATTTGTTTCCCAGCATGTTCCTCATACCAGAATTTTGCCTTTGATGAAAGTCCCCCTACATCACTTTACACCTGGCTTACAAGCAAGAATTCTGGGCATAAAGAAAATATCCCTGAGATCAAGGAGAGCTGGAATCCCACATCAACTTATAAATCAAACAGAACATTTTGGTAAATTTATTTTTTTTTTGTAGTGTGAGAGGGTCGGGTAATTAAATCACCTAGAAGGGGCTTAGTCACTGTCTTTGGGTTCTTACCCATGCACTGACAAGTGCAAGACCAATCAATCTCAAGGTGCAATGACAGTGGGGTTTACATACAAAGGGGAGACTGAAAAAAAATAGTTATGAAGACCACAAATGACCAGCTGTCTCACCCAAGATAGTGTCCACAGTGTCTAGGAGTCTAAAACCAAGGCTATTCATGCAAGATGATGCCGCCACTTCATAATAGCCTGGATCTGGTGGCACACTAATAAGCAGTATGCCAGGCTCCTACCCACATGGGCAGATGGAGGTGCTCAGAGATATGGCTGTTGAGATGAAAACAATCTAGTACATAGCAATAGCCTGAAAATTGGACTACACTCGATGCTGGACAGGATAGTGTTAGTCTCAACAGCACCAGGAGCAGTGCCAGGTGATCAGAAATGATAGAGACTTCTCAAAGTTACCTTTATACATTACTGGTCCTCCGTCTGTATAGGTCAGCAGGGCTGTCAGTAATAATCACCAGCAAGTGGCACCAGAGACTCCAGTGTTAAAGGAGTCTTATTGATATAAGCTAATAGCAAACAATTATTTGAGAGACTGGACACAGGCTGAAGATGCTCTTTGCATGTAGTGTCAGAGGAATGGCCAGAAGCATGTGCAACAAACAGGTTTCTTCAAAGGTCTGTGGAGGTTTGCAAAGTCTATAAAGTCTATGGAGGTTTGTGAAGTCTGCAAAGGTTTACAAAACTGTGAAGGTCTGCAAACCCGAGCATGCCATCTACTTGGTCTTTTGCATTCATCTGCTGAATCTTCGTTAGTGTCCATCTGCTGAATTCCTTTAATCTAGCTGCCACCTTCAGAGAACCCACCTTACAAGTCTGATTGAACCAGTTTTCAATCCTAAATATTTGATTAATATTGGTTTAGACCTGATTAGCTTGCTCCATTTTGAATTTGCTGAGTGAATTCAAAGACTTGAATAAAACTGAAGGTCAACACTGATTTGCCTACTGAATTCAAACCTGATTAGACCATTCATGATCTGGCACCAGATTCAAAAGGAAAAGTCCTAGTGCCTGCCAAGATGGACTTGCACACCAGTTACAGCAGGGTCCTAGGATAGCAGGTGCTGAGGCTCCACAGCTGGAGCTAGACTAAGTGGGGCTAAAGTCTTGCCACACCCAGTTCCCCTGTATGGGCACATGTGTAACAATGCACCATCTTGACCTAGACTGTTTCAGCATTCTATCGCTGCAGTTTCTGGAACCACCATGCTAGAGCTTCCCTAATAAGACCCCAATGCTCCTCTTTACCAGTTCTAAACCTGAAATCATGGAATTTGGAGTTTGCCTCCACTGTCTGAAACTGCTATGCTGGCCTGGAGACTGCTGTGGTGCAACAGGTCAAAGTCATTAGAATCCAGGCACCATTTTGTGCTGAGTTTCAGTGTAAAATCACCACTGCTGTTGCAGGAGTGGCCTGGACCCTGCCAGCAGGACATGTGTGGCTAATTCTGCAGGATCTCAAATGCACCTGTCCGCCCTCACTAATGTTGTGCATGGGTGAGCACATTCCCCAGTAAGGCCAACAAACAAGTCAGCAGAGCACAGTGCACTCTATCCTGCAAATAGCTGCAGCCCACTATTTTGTTTTAAGTAGAAACTGCAAGAAGCCCAAGGCCTGGTACAAACATGCACCCCACTGCCTGCATCAGGCACATTTCCTGTTTTTTCCTGCACATACAGACTCTATATATATACCCATGGGTGGTCCTAATAAGCAGATTTCAGACTTCAGACCCCAGGCTCCTGCTTCGTTTTCTCACGCCTCTGAGTTTACTACATTCAGGCGACGGGTGAACGTAGAAGTCAGTGCAACACTTAATGGGTTTGCAATAGCCATGCACATAGGCAGTATGTCATGGAAACCCCACTAGCCACTGATAGCTACTGCAGCCACCAACTTTCAGGGCTAACCAGAGGTGGTACACACTGCAGCTAGCTGCCAGCACCTCAGAAGGACTGTGCTGAGGTGCTTGTGTGTGACTGCCTGCAGTGTTAACAAAGCCATCATGCCCCAACTACTTACAGGTTGGGGGGGCACAGATTCATGCTCACTCAAGGGAATATATTTTCCAAATTGTCATTTATATTTAACCAGAGAGGGTAATGAACCAGGAAAAATCTTCCAGAGAACAAGATCAAAGATTAATGGATAAGGATCAAAACAAAAATCTCTCAATGCAAGACTATTCACATTACTCCTGAACATAATTTTTTCCTCACTATGAATCTTTTACTGCTGATATTTTTCAAGTTTCTTTTTGATAGTAGTTTTTTTGTTTTGTTTTGTTTTGTTTTTTGTTTTTCTTAATTGTCTAACTTTTAAGTGGGCTTTGGCTGGAGGGAAACCATCTTAACTTGTATTAAATGTTATGGTTTTAGATTGCAACAGTAATATGTTGATCAAATAGAGGTCTAATTTAGGTTCAACATCTTTGGGAAAATATGAGTGTGTTATCTTTGTAGAAAGACAGAGAATATATTGGGTAATACAGCTGGTCCATTTTAAGATCATGTGGTAGAACCAGCTAGGATTTTACCAGAAAATGCCATTTTTCTTCATCCACCACTATAGACTCATAGCTTGGCAAACAAAAATTTTTCAAATGCAACAGCATTTGCCTAAGAAATATAGAACTGTGTTTCTTGTGTTTACTCATTCTATAATTAATGCATTCAAATGTTCTAGCTTTCTCTCCTCCTTTACTAGTTCGTATACTTTTTCACTCCGGTGACCTACTGAGTATATTTATTGGAGTTTGTGTTTTTGCTTTTGAAATGCTTATTTGCTCTTTATGCTTTCCTAGTCTGGAGACTCCATCAATATTTGCCTCAACTAGATCACTGGATACAATAATATTAAAAATTTAATCTCAAAGAGTCCCTGTATGCCACAACCCTGTATATACTGCTCTGGGATAGAAATAAATTCATGGTGCCATTACTCTCTTTTTAACTGAGTTTGTTTGTGCCCTAGCAACTAGTCCATTAAGTTTAACACACTGTGTTTCTTTATTGTGTGATTCTAAGTTATTGGATGAGCATTAAGTATTGGTTTATTGTGTGCTTACCTATCATTGCTAAGGAGTGTGTTTGTAAATCCATCTTCCATGTACAAGTGAAAGTGTTCTCTGTTGTTCCTTTAAACAATGTAGACATGTAGTTACAGTCTACATTGATGGAATCACAAATTTTTAATATGTAGATTCATTACAACTCTAATTTTTAAGTTCCATTACAGTATATCATCCTTTCTTTAAAATAGGATTAAATCACAATGACCATGAAGGCTTTCCTTCTGAGCTACTTGAAATTTCATATTTCTCTAGAGTTCTAGGGGGGGGGGGGGAAACATGAAGAAGCAACACTTTTATTTTAGTCTGGTCAGTTTTTTAGGTCCTTCATAATATATAGAATATTTTAAGGCATTTATAATATTTAATCCAAATACATTGACATGGAATCAAAAGGAGAAAAATTTCCGAGTCACATTGTAAGACCTTTTTTAAAATATTTAGAGCCACTGTGATGATCAGTTTGGAAACTAATAGGAATATCTAAAAATGAATTTCTAATGTTTGAAAATTCTGACATTTAAAAATTCTGACTGCTTTTCCTCACTAGTGTCAAAATGGGTAAAACTTCAGACTATCACGTTATCAAACTATCAAGCTATTGGCAGCCACTGAAGCACACATCTGATTGTCTGGCCAGGGAGGTGACCCACATGGCACAGCAGACTGGTCCTGTCTCAACTGCTGCTCCCCTCAGAAGTGCATTTCAGTAGATCGGCCTATTCTGCCCTCCCTCTGTCTTTGGTGAATCCCCTCAGCCCCACCTACCTTGGGCCTTATACTCGTTCTCCTGAATGATAAATAAATACCATAAATCTTAAAAATAAAAATAAAAATTCGGATTGCTATCTAGTTAATAAAATAGCCAACTCAAACCAATGAAGATAACGTCTCTGATGCCTTATATTGTGATTTAAAAAAGAAAGTGAAGGCCCTCCCTGGTAGCGCAGTGGGTTAAATCACAGCACTAAGAAGCTAAAGCTACTTCAGCATGAGTTCCATCCCTGCCCAGGAGGTGATCCACATGGCAAGGCAGACCTCTCCTGAACTTCCTGCTGCTCCCTTCAGCAGTATATTCATCAATCTGCCTGTTCTGCTCTCAATTTAGTCTCTGATGAATCCTCTCACGGCCCTTGCACCTCTGGCCTGTACCCCAGTTCTGTATAAATAAATAAATATTAAAAAAAGAAAGTGACAACTTCATATCCCAAATTTAAAATTATAGAATATTCAAATTTATCTTAAACCTAAAATATCTTTGAAAGCTTTTTATCTTATAATGGACAGTTATTAAAATTTCTTTTGTTTTGTTTTGATAATTAGTATTTACCCCAACTCAAGTATTTAAACTTTATGTAGTATTATTTCCTTTTTAAAGATTTATTTATTTAGGCATTCAAGAACTATGTGTAAGATACAAGTATGTGGTTATTCACCAGAATAGGGAGCAGAACAGGCAAATCTACAGATATACACTGCTGAGGGGAAAATTGGGCTAGACAGGGGAGGTCTGCTGCTCCATGTGGATTAGCTCTCTGGCTGGCCAGAGATCAAGTTCATTCTGCAGTGGCTGGTGCTAGCTCAATAGTCCTGTGTCTTTAACCCCTGTACCACAAGGCAAGCCCCAAATGTCAATATTACTGAAGGAGGTTGTTTCAAAAATAGATTTTATAAAAATAAGGTGTACAATTTTCCTTAATTATTATTTTTTTAAGATTTATTTGTTTATTCATATAGAACTGGGGTACAGGCCAGAGATGCAGAGGGTAAGAGGATTCACCAGAGACAGAGCCGGGAGCAGAACAGGCAGATTGACGAAGTACACTGCTGAGGGGAGCAGCGGGCGGGTCAGGAGAGGTCTGCCACACCATGTGGACTCCTCCGGGGCAAGCAGGAATGGACCTCATGCGGAAGTGGCTTAAGCTTCTTAGTGCAGTGCTTTAACCCGCTGCACCACCAGGGAGGACCCTCCTTAATTATTTTTTTGAAATTTTATATTTTTCATATTGACTGAGAAGAGATACACTAGGATGTATTTACAAAGACTGACACAATAACTGTCTATAAATTATTCTTTTTAGAAAGAACTTGGTTTTAGTTTTAATAGAGAACAACCATATAGTATTTTTTAAAATAATATAATAGTTAATTTTTACACCATTTTGTGCTTTTTCCCATCTCAGTTGTAATCCCCATGGGCTTCACATCACATATTCACCCGTGAGCCATCACCATAGTCTAGTACATTTCCCTCACCCCACTGTTTTTTTATCCCATTCCCCACTCCTTCCTATAAAATGTCTCTGGTATATTGCTGTTCATCATTATTGTTATTTTCTCGCCTGGTCCTACTACGAGTGAAACCATTGGTATTTTTCCATTTCTTTCTGGATTATTTCACTGACCATGAGCTTTTCCACCTGCGTCCAAGTTGCTTTAAAAGACATGTTTCTTATATTTGGTTGCTGAGTAATATTCCATTGTGCATATGTACACATCTTTTTAATCCACTCATTCACTTTTGGGCATTTGGGCTGTTTGCATGTCTTTCCAATTGTAAATAAGGTAGCAATAAATATGGAGGTGCAGGTATCTTTTTGAATCAATGTTTTTGTGTCTTTTGGGTAGATTCTTAGGAGTGGGATTGCTGGGTCGTAGGGAAGCTCCATGTTTAGCAGTTTGAGGAACCTCCAAACAGTTTCCCATAGTAGTTATACTAGTTTGCATTCCCACCGGCAGTGCAGGAGAGTTCCCTTTTCTCCACATCTTCGCCAACATTTGTTGTTACTAGTTGTTTAAAGATGTGCCATTCTCACTGGGGTGAGGTGGTATCTCATTGTGGTTTTAATTTGCATCTCCCTTATTACAAGTACTGTTGAATGTTGTTTCATATGCTTATTGGCCATTTCCTTTTGAAGAAGTGTCTTTTTAGCTTTTCTGCCCATTTTTTGATGGGGTTGTTCATTTTTGTTGATTTTCATCAATTCTTTGTATATCTTTATGATCAATCTTTTATTACTCATTTTGTGTGAAAAAAAAATCCCACTCAGTGGGCTATCTGTCTTTTGTAATGTCTCTTTGCTGTACAGAAGCTCTTTAACTTGATGTAGTCCCATCTATTTATCCTTGCCTTCACTGTTGTTGCATTGGGTGCTCTATCTTTAAAGATGTTACTGATGTGTATGTCGTGTAGTGTTTGGCCCCTCTTTGCTTCCAGGTATTTTATGGTTTCCATTCTTATGTCTAGGTCTTTAATCCACTTTGAGTTGATTTTTGTGTATAGTGAGAGGTAGTGATCTAGTTTTTTTTGTTTGTTTGTTTTTGTTTTTTTTTTTTTTTTGCATGTAGCTTCCCAGTTTTCCCATCATCACTTGCTGAACAAACTTTCTTTGTTCCATTGTACCTTCTTTGATCCTTTGTCAAAGATTAGCTGCCCATAAACCTATGGGTTTATATCTGAGTTTTCTATCCGAGTCCACTGGTCTGTATGTCTGTTCTTGTGCCAGTACCAGGCAGTTTTGATTACTATGGCTTTGTAGTATAGCTTGAAATTTGGGAAGAGAATGACTCCATTCTCTTTCTTCTTAGTCATGATAGTTTCAGCTATTAGAGGTCTTTTATTATTCCATATGAATTTCATCAACATTTTCTTCTATTTCTTTGAAGACCTCTTTCTCAGTTCACTATTTCTTGACCTCTTTCTCAGTTCACTATTGTTTGTCTTTTTTCATTCCTTTTAGCTCCATGGACTGATATATGCAATTCCTTTGCCAAGTTTGAGAAATTTTTCATTATTCCATCCCTCTTTCTTTTCTCTTTTTCAGTAGGAATATTCTTGTGTAGGATTTCTTAATGGTTTCATTTTTTTTTTCTTTGTAAGATTCATTTATTCATGCATACAGAACTGAGGTACAGGCCAGAGGTGCAGAGGTGGTCAGAGGATCAGAGGATTCACAAGAGACAGAGTGGGTCACAGAACAGGCTGACTGATGAAGTACATGGCTCAGGGGAGCAGCAGGAGAGACAGAAGTCTGCTGCTCTGTGTGAGTCAACTCCCTGGCTAGGGATCAAACTCAATGCTGAAGCAGCTGAAGCTAGCTTTGTAGTGCTGTACACCCGGAGGACCCCGGTGTCATATTTTTCAAATTGCACTTTTTTATACTTAATTCCTCTTTTGTTCCAACTGGGTTCTTTCTTTATTATCTTTGGTGACACTGATTTGATCTATTTCCAAATCTTTATAGTTCTGGACCTAAATTATTGAGCTCATCATCTGCTGAATTTCTGTTACTTTCTTTTTTAAATCTTTATCTTTTTAAGGTACAGTTCAAATAAATTTATCTCTGATCATATAACCTTGTTTTCCTGAATATTTTTTGCATATCTTTGATTACTTTCTTTGAGTTCTTGTGAATTTCATTTTTTTCAATGTTGATGGAGATATATATATATATATATATATATATATATATATATATACACACACATATACATATATACATACATATATGGAGATATATGTACATTTATATGTGCAATTTATATATTGTTTATATATGTACATTTATATATGTGTGTTTATATATGTACATTTATATGTACATTTATAAGTACATTTATATGTGTACATTTTTATATATGTACATTTATATGTACATTTTTTCATCTCAGCTGTAATCCCTGTGGACTTCCCACCACCATTTCACCTGTGTACCATCACCATAGTCCCGTGTGCTCTTCCCATCTCAGCTTTGAGATCCTCTTCCCCTTTTCTTCCCCATAGAATGTATCTGGTTCCCTTATGCTCCTGCTATGAGTGAAACCATCTGGTATTTTTCTTTCTCTTTCTGGCTCATTTCACTAAGCATAATCCTTTACAGCTCCATCCATGTTGATGCTAATGGAAAACTGGTCCAACTTCTATGTAAAGGTGTTGGAGGTTTTCAAACTGCTAAAAATGGAGCTTTCATATGATCTAACAATTCTAATCCTAGGTATCTACCCAAAGGACACAAAAATATTATTTCAAAAGGACACCTGCATACCTATGTTTATTGTTTCACTATTTACAATAGTGAAGATGTGAAATCAGTTGACCCCCCAAATAGATGGCTGGATCAAGAAAATGTGGAGCATATACACAATGGAATATTACTCAGCAATCAATAAAGACAATCTCTTGAATTTCTTTGACTTGCCTTTCTCAACCCATGTTACATTGACTTGAAATTCTGATTTTTTTTTTATCTCCTTGTGTTACTGTATTGAATCAGTTCTGAGCATTCTATGTAATAGGGGGATTGGATCTCATGTCTTTTCATGTTTGGAGTCTCCAGATTAGTTCTCACCTTGTAATGGCATGCTCTCTTTATGTTTCTTAGTTCCTTGTGTTGCATTTCTGTGATGGTCAAGCTGTTCTTTCAAGTATTCCCATTTTGTTATTTTTATTAATAGCTTTAACAGAAAGCTAGAGGCTAAATTACTTTAGTTTTCTCACAGGTGTTGCTATGGTTTTGCTTGAATTTATTATATTTATTTATAACTCGTCTGGCTTCCTTATGCACACATATCTTCAGATCATTTTTTCTTTTTAGATTCTGAGTCATCAGATTGGGGAAGGGCATAGAGGGTTCAAGAAGTTGGTGAAGATGAGATAGATTTTATCTGGTGGCTCCTCTAATAATCTTTCTTTCTGGGTTTGTAATGTCAGACAATAGTCTCTGTGATCTCAAGGAGCTTCCTACTGTCTTGTTACTACAAGATCCATAGCTAGAGTGAACCAGACCATGAATTTGCCTCTGTCAAGTCCTTTCACTTCCATTTACATTGGCATGAACTGTTCCACTGCTTTCCCTGATTTGCAAGGTCTAGATAATTTTCTGAGCTCTCCTCAAACTCACAAAAGAAGTTATGAATAGAGATTGATTTATTGAATAATATGAAAGTAGTCTGTTCCTATAGTGTCTTTAAAATATTTTTGCATGTATTTTCTATAAATAAGACCAACCTCCTATATTACCAAAGTACAATACCAATGTCAGAAAATTTATAATATCACCATCAATACTTTCTTGTAATTCTCAGATCTACTCATTTCACCACTTTCTTATGAATTTCTTTTGAAAAAATAGATGTTAGTCCAAAGCACACAGTCATTTGTCACAGTTTTTAGTCATTTTTAATTTTAGTCATTTTTAATTTTGTAGAACTTCTCAATATTTGTCTATCAGATTTTGAGATTGTTTTGAATATTATATGCCATTATACAGTATTTTTATATAATGTTTATAAATTTGTGTTTCCCTAATGGTACATTATATTTATATACAAATTATTATTCTTTTACAAGTACACTCAGAAGTGATTCTGTGTTCTCATGTATTTTATTCATTACAACATGGTTATAATTTATCACATTACTGGTAATCTCTTGATTAACGGTGGTCTGGCAGTCTTCACTGAAATTACCCATCTTCCTTTTGTAATAACTAAATCCATTGCATATTGAGACTATGTGAAAATGGCTTTCATCATCAAACTTTGAATATATTTATATTTACAGCTGATCAATTTGTGAAACAAAAAAATTATCCATTGGGTTGTAATCTGTTATAATCAATATTTGATTTGATGGTTATGTTTCCCCAGAGTTGGCTTCTATGACCTTTGATATATCTCTATCACGTTTTGTGGGCTTCCTTATTCTCTAGGTAAACAATATAGTCTAGTTCATTTGCATTTCCCTTGTCTTACCCTGAAGTTCTACTACTTTTTGAATGAGCATTAGTTTCTTTTAATGATGAGTTATATTCAATAATCAATATATTAATATAATAGATAAATATATTACGTGTGCTCAGTATAATTGGATTATCCTTTTCTAAACCATGCCATTGAATAGACTGATAGAATGTATATATATGATGTTCAGAAATAATTCTGATTGTTGCTAAACCAGCAAGGAAGTCTTTATTCACTATTTTTGCAAAAGGTGATAAGACTATTACTATGTGAGAAATCTATACTAATTTGAGTCCAAGTGCAACAAAAACAGTTGGGGATGTAGAACCAATAAGGCCATTGACCTACTGAGGATGATCAGTGAACAAAACATTCCTAAAAAGTGACATCAATGATATGGGGGATTCTTTCTTAGCAGGACTCTTATTAAAATTGAACTGATCAAGCCTAAGACAGGGTCAAAATGACATGTCAAAATGAGGGCTCAGAGGATCCTGTCTAATATGTGGTCAAAGAAAGAATCTTAAATGTGTTTGCATGTGTTTGTGACAATGACCCCTACAAACATCAGACTGTCAAATTCTCATAGCATCATGAAACAATACTTTGAAAACAACTGTCTTTCTCACCCTGACTCACTCTCCCTCCTTTCCATTATCCCTGGAGATAGGTATCACTTGGTACTTTCCAATTTGACACTCTTAGTTCTCTCT
>NW_004567145.1:125068-157136 GCF_000260355.1 Condylura cristata
AAAAAAAAAAAAAAGGACATCTCATTTTGGATAGGTTAGAAAGAAAGATACAGCTGTTCTTGTAATACCCTTACATTTCCTGTTTCAATAAGATGTGGATGAGCACACGACTGTTCTCAAGTCAAAGCTCAACTTCTCGATATTTTTATTATGATTAAAAAAAAAAAAAAAAAAGAAAGACAAAATCAGGACATCTCCCAGTATAAACTGGCATTGTGCATTAGCAACCATTGAGAAATTGTATCATTAACTTATAATTAAATGATTTAATGAAAACTAACTGTTAACATAATACTTTCAACAGGAAATATATGATATATTCTACTGGGTAATTGGTGTACATTTCAAATAATTAATCATTAAAATGCATAATTTTACTTCATAGTCACTGAATCTTCAAATAATCTGCTATGTTTTAGCAAAGCAATATAATATTTAGCTAACCACATTGTTGTCACATTTCATCCACTAGGCTGTGGTGTATTGGATAGTGCCTTCTATTAGAGTGCACTAGTAAATGCTCCTAGCCATAATTATGAGAAAATCTATCTGTGAATATTAATCTATATGTTAGATATAGTAATAATTTCATCTTCTAAGACAGGTTATTACCATAATGTATTTAAATATGAGAAATATTTTAGTTATGGAATTTTTGTTTGTTTTTGTGTAGTTATTCAATGTAAAAAAATCATTGTACTGCTACAGATAATAATGAGTGGCATTCTTGGACTCAATTAAGACTCAATTAAGAGAAAGCTCCAATTTCGTTGAGCTACATTTTTCTATACTAAACTTATACATATGTAGTACAATAACTCCTTAGTTTTGTTATGTTATTTTAAAATCTAAGTAAACTATTCAGGTTGTCCTGCTACAAGATTATGACACTTATGTAAATTTACGTCAATGCAATATGCATTTTTTGTTAAGAGATGCCTTGTTCTGTTATCTAAAAATATTTTGAGGGCCCTCACTGGTGGTACAATGGGTTAAAGCACAGCATTGCAGGTGAGCAGCAGCCACTTCAGTGCAGTTCTATCCTCAGCTCCAGAGGTGACCCACAAGGTGCAGCCAACCTCTCCTGATCTGCTCACTGACCCCCTCAGCAGTGTACTTCATCTATACAACTTTTCTGCTCTCCACTCTATCTCTGGTGAATCCTCTCACTTCCCCACACCTTTGGCCTGGCACCCCAGTTCTGTACACATAAGTAAATATTTTTAATGATACAGTTTTAAACCAATACTATTTCAATTAAAAAAAACTTTAAATAATATTTTGAAAACTTTGAATGGCCTTGCTCTACACTACATTCAGTGATCAAATATTTATCTCATGTATATGACTACAGGGCTTTTTTTTATTTATAAATACAAGAACTAGGTTACAGACCAGAGTCTTGGGTGTGAGAGAACTCACCAGAGACGGAATGGGGAACAGAACAGGCAGGTCTACTGAAATACACTGCTGAGGGGAGCAGCGGACAAGACAGAAGAAGTTTGCTGTGCCATATGGGTTAGCTCTCTGGCCAGGGATCAAACTCATGCTATAGTGTCTGTGTATGGCTTCATAGTGCTTCCTTTTAGCCTCTTGTATCACCAGGGAGGCCCCTGAAATACAGTTCTAGAGCAAGCTTTAGAAGTCCTGGTTTCAATTGTTTTCTAAATAGATCCTCTTTGTTTTGGAGTCCCTGAAATATAAATTTGCATGTATGACCACTCCCTTTCAATTACAACCATAAAATGAAGACCTCTCTGATGGCAAAGGGGACAAAATCTCAGCACTGTCAAGCTATTTCCAGCTATTGTAGCATGGAGCTGATCCACATGTTGCAGCAGACCTCTCCTGTCTTACCAGCTGCTCTCCTCAGCAGTATATTTCAGTAGATCTACCTGTTCTGCTCCCCACTCACTCTCTGGTAAATATACTCATCTTTGGCCTATATCCCACTTCTTGTATGCATAAATAAATAAAGATAAATCTTAAAAAACCTGAGTTAAAGTGCAAGGTAATTCAAAATGAGTCTTATCTTCTGTAATTGTGATTGATAAGTATGCTTTCAATCAATACATTAAACCATTTATTATAGAATTATTGCACATGTATGCTGATTAACATTACCTATTGATTTTGGTTAATTTCCTCAAGAGAGCTAAAGACCTCTATAAATAAAACTAATTATCCTGGTCTTTTTATGAAGTTGGACAAAACAAATTTTCAAGTCCCTTCAGTTTTGAAAATCACTGTCATGGCTTCATATAGTAGATTTTGTTGTGTGTGTTTTTCCACACAAATGAGTTAAGAAATTTTATCTATATTCCTACTTCTTAATGTCAGCTTTAATAAGGTCCAGGCAATGTGTTTGCCATTTTGTCATCATTAAGCCCCATCGTTACTGTCGCACAACTAACATATAAATTGTGTCTGTATCGAAGCAATCCTATGTGAATGGCATCTGAAAATGAAATGATCATGAAGATTTGAAAATCTAATAAATTACTTACCTTTTGTGTGGCATCTTGTCATCTTAGTATAAAGAGAGGACAAAGAAGTGAAAATTGCAAAAAGAAAGCTTTTCCACTTCCAGTACTTTCAAAGAAGATATCAAAATCGAAGCTATTTTAAACAAAAATGTTCCAATCAGGTGAAATTTATTTGAGTAGTTCTTCAGCTACAATTGTCAATCTCCTAAGAATTTTCAATTCACAGTACATAGTAAATTAGACACTAAAGTATCAAATGAAGATAATGTCCTAACTTATAAAAAGTTTCAGTGTACTAACTTATGGGCCCAACCAATGCATTTTTACCTAAATAGTATTCATTATGTATCTCAGGATATAATTTCTGTCATACTTTTCAAGTTTTATTTAAAACAAATTAAAAATTTAAGTGGTTTTGTTAGAATCACCATTTCACAGGGAAGGATGTGGCACACTTAGTAAATATGTACAAGTACAAAACAACAAAATATAGAAGAGAAAGTGGATCACTGCTATCATCAGATTTTTCCCTGAATATTTTAATTTTCGAGTGTACTCTCTGTGTATGTCTGGGTGTATACTTTAGCTACAACTTTTATGAGTGGTTATAACAGAAATAATAAAAAAAAGACTCAATGTCAGTAGAGACTTCTTTATGTTTTGTTCTGAAAAACTTATTTTTATTTAAAAGTGTCAGATCTTAGCTATATAAAAAAACTCTTTTAACTGGAAAACTTAAATTTTTGAGCATACATAAGGGAAACAATTCTCATTTATATGAGGAGATCAAAGCTAAAAAAATAATCTTTAAAAAATCGCAAGACAAATATCTAAATATAATTTCAATGCAGTAAAAATAAATTTTCTGCTTTATAAATCATTCAGTGTATTAAGGATTAAAGTAGAGATCTTGTAATTTTGCTGACATGCAGATTAGACAAAGTGATTCTCTTGTTGAGCTACAGTTTGGCATAGGCGAGCCAGGCATGTTGCTGAAATGCATGAGTGTGGCCGCGTGTCACTTCATTGAGCTGCTATTGTTTGAGTGTTGCTTCTCTGGTGGTGTGCTGGGGTCATAGAGCATTTTCTGTTGTATCTTCTGCTGTGTTTGTGAGTCAGAAACCACCCTATATTTTGGCTGCCATGTGCTCACAGTGACAGGAAAACACCATTTTAGACATGTGGCCTATTGTTTGAAAGAGTAGGAGAGGAGGAGACAACATTTTCATTGTCTTTGTGCAGGACTGGAAAATACTGTGCATAGCTTTGGGTAAAGTAAGACTTCATTATTGGTCTCAGTAACTTTTTTTTTCCCCTTGGTTTGTTAAGTAAATTTCTTTGTTGTTCTCTAAACCTGAGTAGTCTTGCAATTGTGTGCGAGTAAGGAACTCAGACAGTAACCGTAAACTATTTGGGCAATGTCCTTTGATTAGTTTAGTGTCCCATGCTGTCCTGTATCATTTGTAGTAGGAAAGGACACAGTTGGCAAACTAATTTTACAATATGTAAATGCAGGATAATTTTAAAACTCCAACTTCACACACATTTTAAAGTTTAATAATATAGAAAAATTAAATAGTATAAACATATAGAAAACAGTGAAATTAATCCCCACTTGATCAATCTTGCTTTGGACTCTCCTGCACTTCTCTCTCTTTCTCAACACACACAAACACACACATACAATTATTTTCATGCAAATCTTTGAGGACCTCTCAGGTTTTAAATTAACTAATATAGCATAATGTTTCTCTTAAATATAAGATTATATGTTGATATAACATATCATCACAACATCTAATCATAATTCTGTATTGTTGTAAGGAAAATTAGTTAAAATCAGCCTATGTGTTGCCTTCCACACAACAGATTGTCCATAAATTGAAATTCTATGTTTTCCACAATTTAGACTTCTAGCACATAACAGATGGGTCTTGCATTGGCAACAATGCATTAGCAGTGTGGCTATGAGCACTTAACAGCTTAAAGGTGGGTAGGCAGGGGAGTCTGTTCTGTCTCTCTAAGTGTTGGAGTTTTTCTCCTTTTCTATCTGTCTGCCTATGTATAAGGTCTCCTGTTTAGCAATAAAGGCCTGAAGAATCCACCAAAGTCTCCAAAATTCTCTTTTTATATGTGAGAACTGTCCGAGGTGGTTGCACACCAATTGTCTTTAAATACCTAATCAATATTTAAATTTCCCTATTGCTTTATGTTTTAAAAGGAATTTAACACTTGAATTAGAATCCAAATAGGACACTCATATTTAGTACATTTATCTTGTAAGGTTATAATTTTAATCTGTGCATTTTGATCCTTCTTTATTTGGCCTTAAGTTGAGTTAATGTAGAAACCAGTTAAATTTCTCATCGAATTCTATATAATCAGCTGTATAATTTCATATTTATCAAGTTCTTCCATCTACATTTCTTGTAAGATCATACTTAAGGTTACAGTTTTGAGTTAGTGAACTTGTTACTCAAAATAATGAGTTTCAGAGTTATACTGTATCTCAAAAGTATAAGAAAATTAGACATTTAGTCGAGGTTTATAATTACTATTTTGTGCATATTTGGGTATATTATGAATGCCAGTTTAAGTCATGATCAAGAGTGAAACAAAAAGTCAAAATCTTGAAGAAATATGGTGTACACAGAGAGGATGGAAGCCTAAGTTCACAGATACAGAGTTGGCAAAAGTTTTCACTTCAAGCTCACTCTCTAAAGAATGGCAGAATTTAATTTGCAATTTTTCTTCAACTGGAATAATATAAAGCTTAAAGTTTAGAAAATTTTATTAAGACTGCAATGCACAATGCAACAGAATAAAGGGGTTCTGGTGAACTTCTCCCACAAATATAACTATAGAGAGCTAAATTTTGTTTTCAGAAAATGTTACCATTTCATTGCAAGTGGCAAGAAACTGAAATATGGATATCTTGTTCTGATTTTGTTGATTTGTTTTGGAGCATATCAGGGAGATGGTAAATTAATTATGGCCAGGATTAACGCATCAGTCAAACAAGAACAGGGCAGACTTTTCTCAAACCAATTGTGGGGAATTTTATTCAGTGTGGAAATTGTACTTGCATAGAATTTTTTGGTTCAATTACAAAAATGATGGCTGCTGATAATCTGGGCTTGATTCCCCATTTCCTAAATTCTGAGAGGTTTAAATTGAGACCAGTTGTGTGTTTCACATTATTAAAACTCATGCTTCATGTTGAAGCTCCACATTCCCTAGGACAAACCTCATCTACCTTGCACCAATGCCTGTGTGAACAATCAAATAGTCCATAAACTTTATGTCATGGAGAGGAGCAGCAAGGATGTAGATTCTGGGATTTGGGCTCCATGAATCATTGGATAACATCTGCTTTGCAAAACAAGAGATAAAATGTCAATGCAAAATGATTTTCCTAAAATGAACTTGTATCCCTAATAAATGATACCAACATACTCTACCAATTTCACCTCAAGTTAAACAAAGAAGATAAACAAAATTAAAGCATCCCAACTGGGGGGGGGGGGAATGCAGCACATACACCTTAGACATAAGGAACAGCTGATTGTAAAATGTAAAATCAAACATAGAAGTCCATAATTCAGGAAACAAATAGACTAAGATTTTAAAATTATAATTACAAATATATATATCCTGGAGAAGCAGGAGAAAAGAAACAGCAGGTGAGAAGCAAGAAAAAAGAAAATGCAGGTGTAGGATCTCAGTAAATAATTCAGAAAATAAAATAAAATCTTCACAGAGATTGAACTTAAAAAATATAACAGATGTGTTGAATGAAACGAGGACAAATATGAAATCTATATTAAAGAGACAAGTTGGCAGCAGAGAATATTGGAAATTGAATATATATATATGTACAAGTGACCCAGGTAGACGAAGAAAAATAGTATTTCTGTACAACAAAGCAACTATGAGAATTATCAAATTATACTACTTAGGAAACAAGAGCAATAGTTATTCCAGAAGGGGAAAAGGCATCAAAAGAACAGAGATCCTCCTCAAAGAAATAATATTCAGAAATTTCTCAAATCTAAGAAAGGAATTAAACATGTAGGTCCAGAAGCTGAAACAATACTCAAATTTGTAAATAATGGCTGTCACAAAGACACATCATTGTTAAATGATCAAAAGCTATAAATAAAGAAATTAGAGGCTCAAGAAGAAAAAAATGAAACATACAAAGGCACCTCAATTGGAACATCTTCAGATTCCTCAGTGGATATATTAAATAAGTAGAAAAAAATGAAATTAAATCTTTATGATTCAAGAAAAATAAAAGCTTCCAACCAATAATACTTTACCTTACAAAATCATTAATTTATTGATAGATGAAGTGAGCACCACAGGTCTGGACACATCTGTCAGGTTTACAGGAGCAGGTACAGGTCTCAGTCTAGGCTGCACAAGAGCTCACCCACCAACAGTAAAAATCAAGGGCTTCCCTGAGCATCCCCAGGAAAGGGTTAATATGTCAACTTTGTGAGTCATAGTACAGGCCACATTCTAGACTGTGAATGGGGAGAAGGAACACCAAGCAGAGTCCAAACCTCGGCAATGAAATCATAACAATAATGAGAGATGGAATAACAAAAAGAATGACTGCAAGAATCCTAAAGGGAGTATTACATCACAAAAATAAAACAAACTTCCATAACTCAATTTCAAAGATATGAAAAATAATAGATATGAAATTCAAGCTTGACAATATAGAGTACCTTGAGGAACCTATGCCTGACACAGAAGAATGAATCAAGCACATACAAGAAAACTGAGAAAAAAATTGAAAATGAAAGTCCAGATAATAAAAATGATCAAGAAGCTTGAATATGGCAATCTAAATAGATAAGGAAATACTGGTGTTTTGGGATAAAAATAAGAATAATTAAAAGAGGGGATTAAAAATATTATGGAAGGCCCTCCCTGGTGGTGCAGTGGGTTAAAACACAGAACTGAAAGCTAAAGCCACTTCAGCATGAGTTTGATCCCCACTCCAGGTGATGATCCACATGACACAGCAGACCTCTCCTGACCCACCCGCTGCTCCTCTTAGTAGTGTGTCGGGGACCAAGACCAGAACTTTGCCTCCTATACACAAAACAACACTTGATCAGAACTTAGGGTAAACATTCCGGTTGAGAATGCAGCACACCTGAATCCCTTCCCCCACTCTCCTTCCCATCCCGCTCAGCAAGTTTTGGCGCCTAAGAGATGACAATGGATCCCTCTCCTCAAACCCATTGGCCTTTAGACCACCAGACCACCCCCCGCCCGTACCTTCTGTGCCGCCCTCAAGTATATATATATATATGACTGTTGTAGGAATAAAACGCAGTTGCACGTGTCTCCACTTTTGCCTTCTTCCTCGTGCTGTCTCTGGGGCTCTACCCCCTCGCCTTGCTGGTCAAGGCCCCCCACAGTAGTATAATTCATAAATCAACCTGTTCTACTCCCCACTTTGTCTCTGGTCAGTCCTCTCACTGTCCCTGCAGCTCTGGCCTGTACCCCAGTTTTGCATGCATGCATAAATAAATATTTTTTTTTAAAAAATACTATGGAAAGCTATAGAAGTCTAATAAACCGAACTGAAAAGTGAATCAATCAACTTTAAGATTCAGACTTAGAAAGAAGCAAGATGATAACAAAAGACAGTTACAAAATTGAGGAAACATTAATTATTTATCTCTATGAGTAAAGGAAATGTAACAATATCAGAAGGATAAGAAAAACAGAAAGGACCAGGGACCAGAGACCATATTTAAAGAAAGAATAGAAAAAAATCCCAAAACCTGGTAAAGGAAATATATGAGTTCTTTAAGGACACTAGGGTAGCTAAACAAAATGAGGCCAATCCTAAAAAAGATATAGCAGTGAAACTTCCCAGAGTTGGTGATAAACAAAGGGTATTGGAGTTGGTAAAGAAGCAGCAGGTAAACTATAAAAGGAATCAGTAGGCTCTCATTGGACTTCTCAGAAGAAACACTGCAGGCGAGGAGAAAATGAAAAGATTTGATTGAGAAACTTAAGAGTTAAATATTCAGACCTCTAATATTCTATCCAAAAATGCTCTCCTACACTGCTGTTCAGAATACAAACTAGTCTAACCACTATGAAAAGCTCAAACTACTAAAAGTGGAGCTACTCTATGACCAAGTAATTCCACTCTGAGAAATCTACCCAAAGGACACCAAAACATTAACTCAAAAATATACCTGCATCCTGTTTATTCCAGCATATTTACAATAAATTAAGATATGGAAATAACCTAACTGCCCAAAAATAGATGACTGGATCAAGAAGATATGGTATGTATACACAGCAGAATATTATTAGGCAATCAAAAAGATAAGCTCACACCATTTGCAACAATGTGGATGGAGCTAGAAGGGATCAAGCTCAGCGAAATGAGCCAAAAATAGAGAATGGTTTCACTTATAGAATGACTATACAGAAACTAAATAAGGGATCAGAAATAAAACAACAGCAATACTACTACTACTACAAATAACAACAACAATAATAATAACGATAATAAAAAACCACAACATATTTAGCAGGCACTCATAATCTATATATCAGAGACATTTTTTGAAGATGAGAGGAAAAGGGATCAAAAAGGGGGAATGGATAGCATAAGGGACAATGGTAGCGGTTCACAGGTGAATTGGTGATGGGAATTTTATTAAGAATAAACAATAGTATAAAAGATATAAACACAATGATATAATGATTAAAAAAGAAACAGATTAAAGGAAGAAATAAAGGCATTTTCAAACAAAGAGAAACGGAAGGATTTTGCAAAGGACAGGGTATCTCTCCCTTCATAAAATATTGAAAGGGGGGCCCTCCCTCGCTGGCGGTGCAGCGGGTTAAAGCACAGCATAAAGAAGCTTAAGCCATTTCCGCATGAGTTCTGAGTTCGATCCCCGCCTGCCCTGGAGGAGATCCACATGGCAAGGCAGACCTCTCCTGACCCGCCCGCTGCTCCCCTCAGCAATGTATTTTGTAGATCTGTGTTCTGCACCTCACTGTATCTGGTGAATCCTCTCTCCTTCCGCATCTCTGGCCTGTGTCCCAGTTCTGTACGAATAAATAATCTTTTAAAAATATATATTGAAAGGAGTTCTCATATCTAAATCAAATGGAGAAACATAAACAGATAATTTACAAAATTAAGAAAAAATATCCAAAAAAGATCTTCATCTATCAATAATGACATTAATAATGACTCACTAATTAAAAGGTACAGAGAATCTAATTGAATTCAGAAACAAAATCCAATCTTTTTCTGTCTTCAGGAGACACACCTGATTTCCAAATATGAGAAAAAGTTTCAAGATAAAGGGTTTAAAAACAGTGATATTAGCAAAGGGGGCCCAAAGAAAGTCAGAGGAAATCATACTTTTATGTAACAAAATCTACTTCTAGTTAAAAATTGTAACAAGAGTTGGAGTTGTTAGAGTCCAAGAAATGCCGAGACACAGAACTGATGCAAAAGACAAGTACAAGCCTGTATTGCTAGCCCAGGCTAGGGACCGATCTCCGGAGTATACCAACACAGCAGTCTCGTCCAGACGGGATGGACCCCGAGCCTCTGAACAGAGGGTCTTATATAGTGAAATTTGTGGGCTGGGAAATTTCCAAAGTATGTAGTCCATTAGGGTGAGCCACTCTCGGATCCTCCTTCGTGCAGGTGGTAACTGCAAGTCATGTCCTGTTGGCGCCTGGGCTTCTGACAACATCCAGAGCCTCTGATAACATTCAGTTAGTTTTCAAGCAATGTCCTGCTGGTGCCTGGGCTTTTGACAATATCCAGGGCCTTCAACAACATCCTGTTAGTTTCTAACCACAAACAACATTCCGATATTTTAACAGGGTTAATTAAAGAACAATAAACCATCAGGGCATAATACTGATCAATATATTCTTATCAAGTAAGGGAGGCACCTACAAATATTAGGCAGTTACTATCAAACTAGGGAGCAAATGTCCTGGAAGAAAACCCATATTTGTGGTAGAAGACTTCAAAACGCTCTCCTCAATATTGGAGAAATCAACTAGACAAAAATGAATAGGGACATAATAGCTGTAAATGAATAAACATATTCTCAAGCACACATGAGAAATTCTCCAGATCGGACTACATATTGGACAAAAGGAAATGTATTAACAAATTCCCATGATTGAAATCACATCATGAAACTTCTTAGACCACAGATATGTCAAACTAGAAATCAAATACAAAAAAGAGAGCAGAGAAACCTTCTAATATGTACACACTAAACAATATACTATTCAATGAGCACTGGGCCATAAAAAAGTAAAAGAAATTTTAAAAATATATGTCAAAATGAATGACAAAGGGGACATAGTCAGACTTAAAGAGACAAAAGAAAAACAGTACTGAGGGAAGTTTATAGCAATAAAGGCCCACATCAAGAAACAAGAAATAGTCCGAATAAACTACCTGTACCTCAATACAATGAACTTGAACACACACACACAGGAAACACTAGAAACGAGGAAATTGAAATTAAGGGAATAAATAAGTGTAAAAAGAAAAAAAAAAGTTGATTCTTTGAAAAAGTAAAGGAGACAAACCTCTAGCTAGACTCACTAATAAAAAGGAAGACAACTCAGATAAATTAGGTAAAAAAAAGAAAGGAGGATATGCAACAGACATTTGCGGGCATTCAGAGGCTAATAAACTATCACTGTATGCATATGAAAATAAATTCAATAATCTATGAAATGGAAATATTTTTAGAATTACACAATTATCAAGGTTGAATAAGGAAGATACAAATAACAAAAAAGGAAAATGAAACTTCAATCAAAATTCTCTCCAAAAAGAAAAGTCCAGAACCAGATGACTTCACAATTGATTTCTCCTGTTAGGGTCCGAGAACTCGATTACTGCGAAAGACAGAGCGTCACGCAAGAATGCAATTCGCAAAGTAGAGTTTATTGGGCTGGCTAGCCAGGGTCAAGCCGTTCCCTGCCGGACACGCAGGATTCAGGCAAGACCCCGGCCAAAGGAAAGTCAGGGAATATATTGGCCTTGTTGGCCGTCACATACGTCAGAGCCCGCACAGATTCAATTTAGCAAATGGATTCAAAGATTAACAGAGGTCACAGTCTGGGTCACAGTTCAACCACCCAATCACAGGTTTCCAGGAATAGATGCCTCATTTCCTGGTGCCTCAGATCCAATCAGCCTGGGCCACACCATTCCCATTATCCAATCAATTTTAAATGTACATTATCCCTCTTCAACCTATCCTGCATTCCTGTGTGTGTGTGGGGGGGGGGTGCTTGCCTGGTCTAGTCTAGTTTTGCTCAGGCCTGCCTTACTTCCTCCATTCCTTCACTCCCAAACTTTCAAATATAAAGTAATGCATACTCTGTTAAAACTCTGAAAAATAATTGTGAGAAGGAATAATTCCAAACACAACATTGATCACTAAAAATAAGAATGGTCTGAATTTACCAAATAAATGATGCAAAGTGATAGTTTGGATTAATACTTCTGGCATACCCAGAAGTATTATGTATACAAAAAACAAAACAAAACAAAGCAACTTATCTATAAATACAAAAAAGAAAAAAGGCCTAAACTAAAAGGCTGGAACAAAATATTCCAAGCCAATAAAACAGAGCAAAAGAGAAAGAATGACTCACCTTATTTCTGATAAAGAATTGCAGTCAAAAAATGTAAATCTGGCCCTCCCTGGTGGCGCAGCGGGTTAAGGCACAGCACTGAGAATCTGAAGCCGCTTCCGCATGAGTTCAATTCCCGCCTGCCCCGGAGGTGACCACATGGCGTGGTAGACCTCTCCTGACCCGCCCGCTGCTCCCCTCAGCAGTGTACTTCGTCCATCTGCCTGTTCTGCTCCCCACTCTGTCTCTGGCGAATCCTCTCACCCTCCGCATCTCTGTCCTGTACCCCAGTTCTGTATGAATAAATAAAATAAATCTTAAAAAAAAAATGTAAATCTGCATAAATGTGGGCACTACCTAATATCCAAGAGGACAACCAATCAAGAGGATATAAATGTCATCCATATTTATAGACTCTAAAGAGGTGTACTAATTATATAAAGCAGTTTTTAACAGAACTAATTAAACACAATGATAGTGACACCATCTTATTAGGAGACACTAATATACGACTAACATCAAGTGACCGATCATTCAGAAAGAGGGGAAACAAGGAAATCATGCCCTTAAGTATATCTATGGGTCACATGGATTTAATACAGATCTCTAGAGTCTTCTATCTGAAAAGAATCACAAACAAATTATTTTCAAGTGCACATGGAAAATTCTCCCATATGTAGGCACACAAAACCTATGTCAAAGTGCATCAAAATTGAAGCTATACCATGTATCCTTATAGTTTAAATGGCAAAAAAGGTATTCAACCACATATGAAAACCTGAGGAATAAAACCAATCATGGAGGCTAAACAAAACACTTTGGAATAAATTCTGGCACAATGAAGAAATCAAAGTAGAAATTAAAAAAAAAAAAAAAAAAAAAAGTATGTCCAGAGTCGAGACCAAAGGAAAAGAGATAAGCTACTAAATCCTATGGGTTGTTCTTAAAGAAGTATTGAGGGAGTACATAGTAATACAGGCCTACATCAATAATCAAGAAAAATCTAAAAAAATATATAATTTTACATCTGAAGAAATGAGAAAATAAGTAAAACTTAAAGTCAGTAGAATGAAGGGAATAAAAATTACAGAACAGAAGAAATGCAATAGAAAATAAAATGAAGATTAAAAAAATCAGTGAAATCAGGAACTGATTCTTTGAAAGGTCAAACTAAGTTAGTTAAGCTTAGTAAATAAAGAGAAAAATAACCTAAATTGACACAAGCTATACAGCCTCTGTCAACAGACATGGTACAGATGGAGGAGAAATACTCTGAAAAATCAGACTTTCCATGCTAACTTATGTTATGACCTCCCTTTTTTTGTATAATCATAATATCAAAATATTCTGAGTAACCTTCATCTTACAATTGGATTGCCTCAGCCTCATAAGGAGCTACCTGGCCCTTACAAATAAGCACTGCACCAGGGTGAGAAATTCCTCTTGAAGTCAAAAGTCATTAAACAACTGGTTGATTAACAAAAACAAATGGCTGTTACTGCAAAGTCTCTCTCACTGTCAGAGGGAGGAAAACCCAAATCTTACCATTCTATATCACTGTAGTCTTCTATTCAGTTTCTAAATAACCACTCAACTTTCTACAATCTAGGCTTTATACAATCTAGTCTTTAGGTATGGAAATTCACCCAAGTCACCTATTCAGAGCTAGTCAGGTTTTTTTTTTTTACAATCTAGACTTCAAGGAAACTCAAACTTTCTAACAAGTTTTTCACAAAACTTTACTGTAATTTGATTTACAAGAAATTTCCTCTTCCTGCCCTCACTTTACTTTACCCCCTAGGATGTCTCTATGAAAATGAAAGCCCTTAAGTAATAGATAATGTTTAAGGGACGTTATTTTGGTTAATCTTCACTGTGATAAATATAGTAATATTAGTCTTAAACTTTGTGACTCTATGTACCTGTTTTAACCTTGATAGATTGATTTTAAAAATGTTATAATCTCAACTACAGGTCAAAAAGACCCCAGACTATTAGAAAAAAGGTGATTGTGATCTCAGCCCATTTCATATGCTAATGTCATCCCTCTGCCTGCTTGAAATGTATAAAATAAACCTCTGTTTAAGGTACAGCAGGAAGACTTGCACCCAACTCCCATTCCCAAGTTTTCCTGAAGCCTGCTCCCCCTTTTTTTCCCTCTTCCCTCTTTTTCTAGGACTCTCCACTCACGGAGCCATTCCCACCTTGAGACCATGCCTGTTCTGCCCCCCAATAATCCGTGATTGGGGACAAAGAGTCTCCGACACTAAATGCAATAATCAGAAAAGTAAAAGTCAAAATTACAAAAGATTCCTCAGAAATAAAAATAATAAGAATAAAATTACATGTGAATAAGCACTGCAATGTAAAAAAAAAAATAATAATTTCTAGAATCATAAAACTTTCCAAGACTAACCCAAATATGAAAGACACCTCTATCTATTTTACAAACAGAAAGTTTAAACAAAAGTCTCCTTAAGGACTTAAGTTCAGTCAGATGGTGCAGTGTGACTAGTCTCAACACTGTGAAACTATCTGCAGTCAGTGAAGCACAAGTTTGATCCCTGGCTAGGGAGGTGACCCACCGAGAGCCTCACCCACTCTTCCCCTCAGCGGTGTATTGCAGTCAATCCATCAGTTCTATTCCCCCACTCCCACCTCTGGTGAATGCTCTCACACCTTGCACCTCTGGGTTGTACCCCAATCTTGTTTGCATAAATAAATATTTAAATAAAAAATTTCAAGGGAGGTTTGCCAAACACTTTTAATGACGGTAATATTACCTGAATCTAAAACTGAAACCAAATAAGGAGAGTGCAAAAACTATAATTGTCGACCAATATCTTATAAACATAGATGCTAAAATCCTTAACAAAATTTTGCCAAACTGAATCCAATACTATATTAGAGGAGACATTCATCATGACTAAGTGGGTTTCATTCCAGGGATGCAATACATGTTCAAATCAATGTTCAAATCAATTAATGTGATTCACCACATCAACAAAATGAAAGGTAAATATCACAAATTACTTTAGTAGAAGCTGAAATATTTTTGTAAGATTTACCATCCACTTATAGTAAAATTTCTCAATAAAACAGAAATAAAAGTACTATCTCTATATAAAACAGGCCATAAATGGCAAATTCTCAGTGACTGTTACCTAATGATGAAAACTGAAAGTATGTCCCTTGAGATCAGGGATAAGTCAAAGATATCCTTAGTCATTTGTGTTAAAGTCTTAGCCAGAAATCCTTACTTGACCATATATTCACAAAAATTAGTTCACAGTATGTTTACATAAGTGTAAATATATAAATGTAATATGTGATATATTAAAAATGTAATCCATAAATGTGAAGTAGGTAAAACATTCATGGAGATCAACCACCACAGAGATCTATTTGGGGAGTGAAGAACCTGACAGACTTCATTTTGAGTCGGCCACCGCCATCTTATGCTTCACTCTCTGTTTCCCCGTCAGGAGCAGAGTTCAAATGGGATATCAGCAGGCTCAGACCATACCCTCCGCCCAATCACGGGCTGAGACAAACTTTCTGTACCAGATATGGAGGGCCACGAGGGTCAACTAATCAGACAGCAACCTGTTATGGAGGGCCTAGAGGGTCAACCAATCAGACAGTGACCCACATCGCACCTGAGCCCACGCCTGAGGAACTATAAGAACTTTGCTCCCCAATGCCCAGGACTCTTCCTACCACCCAAGTGCCTCTGGTGTGCAGTTGGGTCTGAGCTCGAACTTGGAATAAAGTCAGTGTGGCTGGCTTTTTCCGGTATTTCGCCCCGTTCCGGCACAGCAGGGAGGACATTTCAGTGCCAAGGGAAGTGAAAGCAAAAGGAAACACACAGAACTGCATCAAGCTAAAAGGTTTTTGTATCTCAACAGAAATCACTACAAAAAACAATTAGGCAACGCACAAAAGGGAATAAGATTCTTGCACATTATAAATTGAATAAGAGACTAATTTCGCAATTATGTGATCTCTTAAAATTCAAAATCAAAAGTCAAATAGATGAACTAAAATATGGACAAAATATCTAAACAGACACTTCTCTAAAAACCTTTTTCAAGGACAGGAAGTGGATGAGAAAAGTGCTCAGCATCATTTACTACAAGGGAAATGCAAACTGAACAGAACAGATGAATCTCGAAGTGATTATTTAAGTGTTATAAATCAGAAGGTGAAAAACTGTTACTAGATAGTCTCCCTTTGTCGTGGAATATAAATAACTAAGGGAAAGAAACTGACAAAACATAATACTTCTTAGACTCTATAAAACATATACCGGTTACCCAAGGGGATTAAGGAGGTTAAAAGTGGAGAGGCAAAGTGATAGGATTGTGGCACTGAAGAGCAGGTGGAGGTTGAGTGAGATGTGTGTGGTATATGGAGGTGTGAAGTTATATATCCTATGTTGCATAATTATGCAAACCAGTGGTAAATCAATACAACTTGAAACGACTTTTGAGTTTTTCAAAGGAGTAATTTTGGCCTATTTTTGTCATAACTACACTTGTAAAATAAATCTCTGACAGCTCACAAGCAAAGTTTTGTTATAACCTTAAATATAACCATAAACAAACCCCAGTGTGCATATTAACATGTAGTTATATAATTAATACTCTGTGTCGACATTTAATTATGCAATCACTGCTGCTGGATTTCAAAGGTTGTGAATCTAAATATTTAATGAGTTTTATCAAATTTCTTTGTGAGAAGTGTTTTTCCAAAATTGTTCCTATTTTTGAAATATTTTCCTTATCTATCTTTGTGTGAATTTATGAAATGCCAGTTTCTTATACATAAATGATATCATATTATTACAATAAATCTCCTATCAATTAGGTTACAATGAAGTCGATTTGTGACTCCACACAACTTGATGTTTCAAAACTGTTAGTTGAAACTCAATCCGCAAAACTAATTTCCTTAGTAAATCTCTTGGCTACCCTTACAAGGCAACTGGGGACTGATTTGTTATATTGTTTTTGTTGATAGTAGCAGGACAAACTGGTTTGACTTTTAGCAATTGTTTGGGAAGTAATAAAGTTTGGAGTGCAGGTTTATAGATCTCTACTAGAAAGGGGATCTATCTGAAAGGATAAGAATTATATTAATGATTTTAACTGATTGCTATGGTTTCAAGGCATGAGCAGTTTTCTTTGGATTTGGGAGATGAATAAAGGAGAGTTTTGGAGACCTCAGTGTTTTTTTGTTGTTGTTGTTTTGTTTTTTCTGGCTGTTAATGATATTTCTACACCACTTGTAGTGAGACAACCCAGTACAGGGTGGGCTCAGGGGGGCTGGGATGCTGGGGAAGGTCTCCCAGTTCCTGGCTGATCTTTACTGTCTCTGGGCTTTCTGGTGTTCTCTCCTGATGCTCCCTTGCAGCCTTTCTGCGTCCTGTGTCATCTCCACTGCACTCTAGCACACTGGCCTTGCAGCCCTCATGTCCCAGCCTCCAGGCTCATCAGTACCCACTTTCACACACCCACACCATAATCCAGGTGTCCACCATGTGGCATGTACCCTGAGCCTGTGCTCCTAAGCACCTCGTGCATTCAAGACCACAGGTGATGGCCACAACAAACAGTGACATAAAAGACTGAGCATCTTCATTTACCCTACACTGATCTTAGAGATTGAAATTTAATTCAGAATCAAATGTCCACATAATAAAAGTAAAATAAAGAAATTTGCATTTAGTATTTTTTTCTGATAAACAACTGTGGATATTATGCAGTGTGTGTGTGTGTGTTAAGAGAATTTAAAAATTGTTTATTCCCAAAGACAGTGCTATTTTTCACTGAGTTTTTGAAATTGATATTTGAGGAACTTCATGCTATTTCTTTTTTCTTTTTAGTCCTTACAAACAAATAAATCACTCTTTCACAGCTAGCTCAGTTTTTCATTTGTGACAAATTTTAAAATCCAGCTGGTTGAATATCAGGACGGCTTATTTTTCTTTCCTTTTTTTGTGAAGAACTTAATAAGGCTAAAATGGCCTTCCATAATGAATTCCTTACTTTTTCAATTCCTCACTTTAATGAGCTACAAGTGACAGGAGCTCAGGACAAATAAGGTGATCTTTGCCTTGTAAATAAACTCATTCTGGAAACCAGAAATTGCAAAGATATGCCTGTTCTATAGACTTAGTGTTTAATAGGGCTTACCCTACTTAAAACTTCAGAGGGTAAATGAGTTGAAAACCAGATTTTTTTTGCAGCTCCCCACCACTAGTTTCAATGGCCGGTATTTGCCCATGATTATGGATACCTGGACCAAAAAGCATAGGGCTACACATGTATAAATACGTAAATGAGAAGGGAGGGATAGAGGCTGGAATCTCTATGAGAACAGGGAAGACTCCCAGTCCCGAAAGACATAGGAAGGAGCTGCTCAGCAGAAAAGAATATCGCTGGGTGATAAGCTGCCCTTCAGCAAGGAGGTCCAAGTAGACCTTTCCCATGGTTGTGGGATCACCCTTGACCTTCCTGCGCCTCATCCTTCTAATTTCTGTCTAGTTTACTAGAGGCTGCAGAAACCATGGTGAAACTAATCAGCCGAGGATTGTTGTACAACAAACAAAATAAAATGACATCAATTTCTGATTTTTATTATGTCACCTGAGGTGAATTTTTGTGTCTTTCTTTTGTTTGATAGTTTTAGGACTATGAAGAAAAAGTATCCATGACTTGATTTTTTTCTTTAGAATTGTCTTTGTTGTTTAAATGTGAAAGCCCTTTAAAATTAACAGAGTTGTCAGCTGCCCTAAATCCTAGATGACTAGCTTCTTTAGTTACTTTTATATACCTGAAAGATACATCGGAATGCAGATATCATGCCAAGCCGTTGGCAATAATTCAATGATTAAGATGAATTCCTTATCCAAAGATTTGCACATATCTTAATCTTAGAAGATCAAGTTCATATTTAATTATTTTGATGTTTTTTATAGGACTATCAAGGTCAACTCATCATCCAACTTATCAATTGCTTCTGATGATGCCCCAAGCTTCACAAAACAATTTGTGTTGTGCTTTTAAAATTATGTTTACCTTGGGGGCCCTCCCTGGTGGCGCAGCGGGTTGGAGCACTGCACCAAGAAGCTTAAGCCACTTCTGCATGAGTTCGATTCCCGCCTGCCCCGGAGGTGACCACATGGAGTGGCAGACCTCTCCCGACCCGCCCGCTGCTCCCCTCAGCAGTGTACCTCGTCAATCTGCCTGCTCTGCTCCCCACTCTGTTCCTGGTGAATCCTCTCACCCTCTGCATCTCTGGCCTGTACCCCAGTTCTGTATGAATAAATAAATCTTAAAAAAAATTATGTTTACCTCACACACACACACACACGATGTATATATATGAAAACAAATTTTATAATATATACATGTGGAAACATATGTTTATTGTGTGTGTGTGTGTGTGTGTGGTTTATATTTCTCCCTTATTTTAAACCTTCATTTTAGCTTACAGAGTCTCTTCATCCTTTTAGGTATAAATGCAAAGAGCTGTTGATTACCATCTAAAGCAATTTAACTTCCCTCATGTTTTTATTATAATCTTTAACAGATATTTTTTGACCTACTTGCCGAATCTGTTGCACTTAGGTTGTTATAATAATTAGGCTTTAGTAAATCATGCTATAGTAAACATGGGAGAGCAAGTTTCCTTTAAAATTACTGTGTTTGAATTTTTTGGTTAGTGATAGCTTCAGGACTGCAGTTTGAAAGAAGCTCTTAATCTACCTGCTCAAGTAGGCTGGTGGGGAACTCGCTTATATAAAGCAAATGAAAAAAAAAATAGTCCTTATTCAGGTGGATTTTTATGCAGATAAGGTTTTTAGTCACTGCCGTTCTGATTGATGGAAAGTCTGTTCAGTAGTAATTGGTGGTTGAATTTCAACCCTTCAGGCCTTTGGCAAGCCATTTCTTCTAGGTGTTAGACATATTTTAGCATACCCAAACAAGCTGGTGCGTCTTGACCTGGGACCTGATCCTTAAATGGCTTTTGGATCTGTTTGGTTCTTACCTAGATGTAGGATACCTCCATATTTGGCTTTCTTTTTTACATTATTTATCATTTCCCCACCTACTTTGATGAAAATGATTCCATTAGAGGCCCTTCCTAGTGGCAAAACAGGTTAGGATGCAGCACTGCAAACTAACGGCAGCTGTTCCCATGAGAGTTCCATCCCCAGCCCCAGAGGTGATCCACATGGCACAGCAGACCTCTCCTGTCTCCCCCACAGTGCATTCCCCTTGCAATGTACTTCCTTGATCTGCTTGTTCTGCTCCCTGCTCTGTCTCTGGTGAATCCTCTCACCAGCCCTGCACTTCTGGCCAATAACCCAATTCTGTATGCATAAATAAATAAATCTTTAAAAAAAAATAATTCCATTAGAAAGCACTAATGATCAACTGAGCTAAACTGATTGAAAAATCTTGACTTTGATCTTAAGTAAATATCTCTCATATTTAAAAAATAAAACTATGTAAAACATGCAAAAATGAATTTATGAATTTGAACTTACATAAATAGCCTGCATATTCAAAAAATAAAATTGTCCAAATTTTATCTGAAAATATAAATAAGATGAAATAAGTAAATAAGCACACTGGCTTATGAATTGTTGGTGCTGTCTCTCTGCAAACAAAATCATTATATAAAAAAGATCTGAATGAGGTATTTTGAATGTTAATGCATTAAACAAGTCTTTAGAGACAAAGCTTTGATTTTATTCATTAATGTTATCACTAACAATGGCGTTAATAGTATCTAAAAAGCAAGTTAACATTTTTGAATTTTCACATGTCACTTATAGTTAAAATTTTCAGTCAATTTAAAAATTCTGTAAATTAAGAAACTTATGAAGAAAAAATAAAACATAATAAAAATAATTTTATTGTGCATCTATGGTGGCATAGGTGTTGAGTCTCAGCATTCTCTCAAAATCATCTCTGTGACCTGAATTCTATCCCTGATCAGGGAGCTAACTCACATGACACAACAGATCCCCTTTGTCTCTCCTTTGCTCCCCTTAGCAGTGTATTTCAGTAGATCTGTCTGTTCTGCTCCCCACTCTGACTCTGGTGAATCCTCTCAACCCCCAACACCCACATCTGTATTACACCCAAGTTCTTCTATGCATAAATTAAAAAATACTTTAAATATAATAATTTTATTTGACAATCTTATTATTTTCTTCTTAAAAATCATATGAAAAGATAAGCCCTCCTTGGTGGTGCAATGGGTTAAAACATCACTACAAAATTATTGCAGGCACTGCAACATGTCAAGAATCTGATACCCCACCAAGAAGTGGTGCGACAGACCTCTTCTGACCCACCCAACGATCCCCTCAGCAGTGTGCTTCAGTACATCCACCTGTTCTTCTCCCCACTCTATCTCCAGTGGATCCTCTCACTCACCACACATCTGGCCTGTACTCCAGTTCTTGTATGCATAAGTAAATAAATCTTTAAAAGAATCATATAAAAGATCATCACTATTTTTCAACTTGTGTTGTTTTAAATATTACATCCATGTCCTAGAACACTGAAAAAATTGATGATTCAAGGTGTTGGGACTAAAACGTACAAGCTATGCCTTGTTGAGAAACAAAGAAAATTTTCAATATATTTCAAATTATATTTTATTCAATTTTTATAAAATAAAGTGGAAGTCTTCTAGAGAACACAAGAATGGGATTTATTAAACAAACAGGGGAAAGAATGAATTTCTAAGGCCCTGAACAACTGGTTTTCTCACTTAGATAGTGTCCACAGTGTCTAGAAATCTCAGGCAAAAGGTTACTTGTTTAATATGGTGTTATCCTGTCAAGAAGGACCTGGTGTGTGTGGTGCACCAGCAAGCAGTGGGCTAGGATCCAACTTATAGAGGCAACTAGAGGTGGTCATAGATGGACCATGGAAATGACTGCATAATAGCCCGTAGTTATTTGAGTGTTTGACTGGACAGAACCAGGCAATGGACCAGACAGCAATGGAAGTAAATGAAGCAATAGCACTAGAAGGCACTGAGGGACAATCAGAAACAGTAGGGGTGACCTGGACACTGTGTACCATTCACCTGTCAACAGTGCAGGACAGCCCTGGCCAGCACTGGTGGTCATCAGCAGTCACCAGGAGCCAATTTCAGACACACAGGTATTGATGTTAACAGCTCTTTGTGAGTTGTTAGTCCACACCACCAACAAACATCTCTTTGAGACACCATACTTGGATCTTTGGTGTACCTTTCTGGTGACATCAGAGGTATGGCCAGGGACAGGTGCAATAACCTGGTCTCTGCAAAGCTCTTTAGCTTCTCTTCTTCCTTTGGAGGTCAGCTGCTGATCACTTTTTTTTTTTTTCTTTGGAGGTCAGGAACAGATCACTTAAGCTGCTTCCTGCTGTCCCTTAGATCCTCTTTTAGGGCCCCCCACCTTAACAGCATGATTGAGCCATTTTCAATTCTAAGTGACTGATTGGGCCACTTAGAACCAATCAGCCCACTCTTGATTTTTGATACTAATAATAATTAACTAATGAGCTTATTGAACCTGCTTGGTTTATTTAGCTCAGACTTGATTAGCCCATTCTGTGATCCAGGCACCAAATATAAAAAAGGAAACCTTGTGCTTATATAGACAGACCCAGCCTTCCCTAAACTTGGGGTAGGCAAATGGGCTGGTGGGTTCTAAGGAGTCACAGCCAGTGTTGTCCTGAATGGGGCTGGAGGCTCTTTGTATCCAGCAACACTTCTGCCCGGCCAGGTGTAACAATGTAAAAATGGGGTAGAGGGACTTGCAGCAGCACTGCAGCTGCGCGCCTTGGGGGCCCTATGTGTTTTCTGGAACTCCATGAACCCATCCACTATCTGTGCTGTCCCACATCCTCCCTGCAGCCCAGAACCAAGCACTTCAGGGCTACCTGTTGCCTACCATGCCAGAGCTTGCTCTGACATGGAAAAACTTTGCCTCTGCAGCCTCATAGAGGACGCATTGTAGGGGAACCACTGCCCACCATCATCACTGCCAACTTCTGGAGCAGCCTTCACCCCAGTGGAAACGTTTGTCACCTGCTACTACTTGTACTGCCTGCAAGCAGCTTCTGGGTCCAGACACTGGAGTTCCAAGGAGAAGAGGTTTTCATTGGTGCTCAAACCTAACTTGTCCCAGGCTGGCAATTAAGCCTGACCCACTGTGTACAAATCCTACAGCCATCTGCTGAAAGGTGGCCAGGGTGCTGCCCTGAGATAGTAGTCTGGGTGTATACTGCCTCCTAGCCAAGCTAGCACCAGCAGAGGGTTTACCCACAGGCAGCATTCTCTGGGTGGCCTTGGAAGCTCACAGTGCCTCTGTCATTGCAGCTTTTGAAGTGGAGTTAAGTGTGGGATGGACAATGGGACAGCAGGGTGGGACATTACCAATGCTGCTCAAACTCTAGGTGCCACTGTGGTAAAGCTAGTCATGTCCCATGGCATGTGCCTCAGGGCTCTCGTTTCAATTCTCAAAAATTCTCCAGGTCCCTTCATTTACTGTGTGGGAAAGTCTGTCTTGCCCAGAGGCTTGTGCTTTGGGGTTTCAATTTCACTAGCAACTTAATTGTCAAAATCCTAACAAATTTACTGCCAACAATTCCATCTCCAGCCATTTTTCTTATCATCTCCATCTTTGCAGATTCTAGAGAGCTTCGCCTCTACCATAGAGTTGATTCTACGGGTGGAATCTGAGAAGCTCCTTCTACCAATAAATTGGCTATCAGCCCCATCCAGTAGATCACAGGCTGCTTCTCACTGTACCTGTTATCCCCCAACCCCTTCATTTTGGGAACAGTTTGAGAAAGGTATTGTTTTGCCTTTGAAGATCTTGTAGAACTCACTAGTAAATTATTGAGTAATAGACTTTTTGGATAACTTTGGATTACTGTTTTAATTCCTTTGTTTATAATTGGTTTGTTTTTTTTTTTTTTGATTCAGACTTCTAATGTATAATTCTAGAAATCTGTCTACTTCTTCTAGGTCTTTCCAATTTGTTATAATTAGTAGTTTCTTATTACTCTGTGAATTGCTGAGGTAGCTATTGTTATTTCTCCTGTTTTATTTCGGAGTCTATTTACTAGAATCTTTGCCTTTTTTTTTCTTAGTGAACCTAACTAGAGGCCTGTCTAATTTTTCAAAGAATAGTCTTTAGTTTCACTGATATTTTGAAATTTGTGTGATTTTAGTTTCACTGATATTTTGAAATTTGTGTGATTTCTACATATTTTAATTTACCCTCTAATTTTTATTATTTCTTCCTGTTAATGGCTTTTTACTTCACTTGTTCTTTTCTGAGTCCCTATGTGAGGTTAAAACACTTATTTGAGATCTTTCTTGCAAAGCCACTGGTTTTACTCATCACATTAATATTCTTATTATTTTTGAAAAGTTTCCATTAAATCTACATACTCTCAGGAAAAACTAAATAGATAAGGAAAGACTTACAAATCACACACACACACACACACACACATATACAATGGACACTTGATATGGTAGAGTACAGTAATAGCCAATTCTTGGAATGACATAGATTAATTATTTCAAAATTTGATTCCATTTTAGATAATACAGAATGTCTTAGAATTATGGACTTTCAATCAATCACTAGTATGTTTCTTCCAGAGTACATTTTTGTAAATTTAGCTCATGCTAACCTTCAAAGTCCATTTTAAGTGTTTTCTTGAGTTTTTTTTTAAACCTAAACTACTTATCTCTGTATATGTGGATATTCTCCCTTCTTACATCTTGAATTGTTATCCAATAGAGCTGTTTCCTAAAATTTAACAAAATTCTCACCCAGTAAATCTTAAAGCTAATGAGTAATGTATAGTAGACTTTTATAATTTAAAGAAAAATCCATGCAATTTAAATATACATTATTACAACTATATTATTCATAGATTTGGTTTTGGCAGGTTTACAAATATGTTAACATTTGATCAAGATGTCTAATTGTACTAAAGTCTCAAATACGTTTGTTTCAAAAGCTATTTATACAGCTGTGCTTTGTTAGTGGTGATGGCTTCTAATATGCTTAAATTAATGAAACCCAGAAGAACCCTCGGGCACTTTCCTTAAGTCTTCTGAACATACATACTAAAAAGAAGGCAATAGTTCCAAATGAGATCTCTTTTACTGAGTCCATGTCACCAAACAAAGATTAAATTGGAGCTTTGGCTATACAAGAAATGGAGTAGTATATGGTAAAAAATGACTAACAGTGAATATGATCCTTTGCTTAACGTAAGTTCCCTGTTCCTGTTTCCTTCTCCCTATAAAATATCTGATCTTATAATATACACACACACACATACATATTTAGTAGTTCCTTTCTGTCTGCTAGAGGTAAGTTTCCTGATTCTAGTGTTTTAAAAATAGTCAATAGGATCATTAAAATTGACTGTTAACATTTTTTTTTAAAGATTTATTTATTCATACAGAACTGGGGTACAGGCCAGAGGCTCAGGGGCGGCAAGAGGCTTCACCAGAAACAGAGTGGGGAGCAGAACAGGCAGATCTACGAAGTACACTGCTGAGGGGAGCAGCGGGCGGGTCAGGAGAGGTCTGCCACGCCATGTGGTCACCTCCGGGGCAGGCGGGAATCGAACTCATGCGGAAGTGGCTTCAGATTCTCAGTGCTGTGCTTTAACCCGCTGCGCCACCAGGGAGGGCCGACTGTTAACATTTTTAACATAAGTTTATGTACTTATTGATTGATTGATGCATACAAGAACTGGGGTGTAGGCAAGAAGTGCAGGGTTGAGGATTCACCAGAAATGGAGTGGGGATCAGAACAGGTGGATTTACTGGAATACATTGTTAAGTGGAGAAGCATGCTAGACAGGAGAGGTCTGCTGTTCCATGTGTGTTAGCTCCCTGGCCTACGGATCAAAGTGGTGCTGCAATGGTTGCAGATAGCTTGATAGTGTGGAGACTTAACCCCTTGCACCACTGGGGAAGCCCAGTTTATGTATCTATGTGTGTGTGTTTAGTGATGTAAACTTATCTTCTTGTAGTCAAGACTAAATCTATCGCAATACAAATTGCTTAGACCTTGTATTTAATTTTATTAAAGAAATGCTTGTTTTTGTTTATTTCTACTAATTTTCACCAGTCTTAGATTATATCATGTCTCATAAATGAGAGAAGGATGATCATGGAGATGGTGAGAAGAGGTATTTTAAAATTACTACAGCTCAACAGAAGGAAAGTAAGGAGATACTTTGGTAATGCATGAGAATAGATAAAATATTATTTCTATGTGAAATGTCTTATAAACAGGCAGCTATATGTAACTAAGACATCACTGATATTCATTAAGGAAATAAAAATCATCTTGTCTTACAAACAAAACATTTAAAATGAATTTATATGCTATGCTATGTAAATGTTTCAGTCATAGAAGCAACATTTCTGAGAAAATGTTTAGAAAATTCTAGCTAAAACTCTTTGAGAATTTCCAGAAAACAACAACACCCTAACAGAAACTCATATTGTATTTCAATTAAAGACTGTATTTTTGATCAGTTGATAGCAGTAACAAATTATATAATATTATTCAAGATATATTCATATTTTATTATAGTATCCTACCTATTCCCTATATTAATTATGTCTAACATAATCCAAGGTTTTTCTTAGCCTCTCAAAATATATTTGGAAAATTGAACTTTCAGTTTAATTGCATTGAGGAATTAATATGCAGTTCTCAAATAGTAGTTTTTCTCAAGTATGAAATCCCAGACACTAATTTTAAAATCATCCTCCTAGTATTGCAATGTACATGTTAAAAATAACCCACTGATATCTTGTTTTATATTTCTCTTAAATTCTAAATCCAGAGGTTATCTCAATAATACAAGATCAAAATCTCTAAAATCCATCTTTTAACAAGATCTCCAAGCATCAGAAAGGTTGAAAGTCATCCCCTCACCACAGAGAATCTTTTTTAGAAGGAAATATTATGTTCTCCATCTTAACAACAGCCATTGTAATGACAAATCACATTAATTAGAACCATAAATTCACTGTGTGTGTTTGTGTGTGTACATTGATTTGTAGAGTCACATGGATGTTAATGGTGATATTTGATGATGTTTTTGACACCATCATTCCCTCAGGGATGTTTTTCCTTTCCTCCAGGCTCCTGTCCTGAAGCTCTTGTCTAGTATCTATGCTGCCTTAAACATTGACCATCAGCATTTCATTCTTGTTATTCCAAGAGAGAGGAGAAATAAATAGTGTATTCCTGTGACATCAAGTTTTTAAGTAATAAGTAAGACAAGAAATGCTGCCACTAGTAAAATCACTGCCCAGCACCACAGTTTCATCCTCTGTCATTAAATATTTAGCTTGGGTGAGTGAGGATGTCTGTCACGCTAATATTTAGAATTCAAAGTTATAATAGTTGAAAAAATAAATTTAATTAAATATTTGGAGATGTTTGTTCAAGCAATCCTGTAAGTATTTCTGATCTTGGATTAGTTCTGAAAAACTGACTAAGTCAATGGTGATAGCAATGCAATAAAGGGAATTTGATTACAATGTTTGAATAAAGAAGCAAGATATTTTTTTAACCTCCATGAAATTGTATTCTTATACAGAGATGTTAATGATCACCTCTTAATTAAAAAGGACTTCAAAATGTCACTATTGTAAGTTTATTTTGAATCAAAATTAAGGGCTAACTTAGACAAGAACATCCCAGAGTGTAAAGGGTCCTGATCTGCTGATTTCTTCACCCATCCTAAGGTAGGACCCAGATTATACAGCACTAGGATAGGTGGGCTAACTCTTAGAAAATAAGGGGTCACATAAAGATAAACATGTTAATGGGGAATTTTTTTTTCAGGTGTTTGATAATTTCCTGGAGTAAAATAAACTCAGGAGATGACCACCTATCTAACAAATCAAAATTTTGTTTAAGGGAGGTAAGAACATTAAGAAATAAATATTTATCATAAGGAAATATTTGTTTCAGTCGATTGCCACCAGTTGCTCCAGGAGAAAAGTCTGAAAGACCTCACTGTTTAGATAACAGTTCCCTACTGACCAATAATGATGGGTACAGATGACTTCAAGTCATTTTCTTCTAAGTGCATTTCTGACATACCAAGTCAACTCTATAGGTGTAAACTACTTTGTGCTCAACTTTTTTTTTTTATTTTCTCTCACATCACCGATCTCCCAGGACTGTAATTCTATCCTAACCTCACCTAAACTCCTATTTGCATCTTAAGCTACCTACAGGTACCACTATGAAAACAGCATACCTGGACACTTTATTAAAAATTCTGAAAATTTGTCTTGTTACTTATTTTTACCCAATGGTCATTTCAGATACTGGATTTGTAATATTGGAATTACATTTATTATTTCTCTAATTAATATTCTTTATTTTTAAAAGAATCATTTTAGGCTTACAGAAAAGTTGGGTGGAAATTATGTGTTTCCCATTACTTCCTGCAGGTTTCCCCTATTATTAAATTTTTGTGTTAATATTGCACATTTTTTACAATTGAGCCAATATTGGCAAAGTATTATTATGTAAGTGTAATAATTTACATTAAAGTTTAATTTTTATGTTAAAGTTGTCAAGCTTTGGGGCTTTAGAATTGTAAACTGGCATGCATTCACATTAAAATATGCAAAAAAAATATTGTCTTAGAAATCATCTAAGCCAGGGTTTATTTAGCCTTCCCATCTTGTCTTTTCCAAGTCCCAGAAAATCACTGATATTTTTACTATCTCCAGTTTTTTACCTTTTCTAGAATATCATTCCTTTGGAATCAGAAAGTAGGCTGCCATTTCAATTAGTTTAGTCCACTTAGCAATGTAGTTTCAGTGTTACTCCAGGTTTACTTATTTTTGTTTGTATAGCTTAAAAAAAAAAAGAAATAAAGAAAAAAGAAGGGTGCTCCCTGGTGGTGCAGCAGGTTAAAGCACAACACTAAGAAGCCAAAGTCATTTCAGCATGAGTTTTATCCCCCCCAGGCCACGGAGGTGACCCACATGACCTGGCAGACCTCTCCTGACCCATCAGCTGCTCCCCTCAGCAGTGTACTTCCTCAGTCTGTCTGTTCTGCTCCCCACTCTGTCTCACCACTCCTGCACCACCACTGGCCAGTACCCCAGTTCTGTATGCATAAATAAATAAATCTTAAAAACAAAAACACCATTAATTTGTTTATTTATTTTAAGCATTTTTATTTTCTGAATGTGCCACATTTAGCCACTCACTGTCATATTGACACTTTGATTACATCTAAATTTTGAAAATTATGAATAAAGCTGTGGTACACAATCATGTAAGGTTTTTCGAACATAAATTTTTAACTCATTTAGGTAAATACTAAATAGGAAAATGACTCTCTTGTATTGTAAGAGTATTGAAAGAAACCTGTAACAAGCTCTATCTATTTACTTACTATGTTTCATTCATTTTACCAATGAGTATGTGTTCCTGTTACTCCACATATGCTGTTCTTAATGTTTTACATTTTAGTCTAATTATAGGTATACAAGAGTACTTTATTATTATTTTAATGTGTTTTGAAATGATATATAGTGTTGAACATCTTTTCACATACATATTTTCCATCTGTATATCATCATTCATGAAGTGCCTGCTCAATCCTGAGTTGTTTTTTTTTTTTTTTTTTCAAATTAAGAGTCACGTGGATTACTCCATGGCTGGGGATTGAACCATCACTGAATCGGCTGTGACTAACTTGCAATGCTGAACCCTAACCCTTTGTGTCATGAGGAAAGGGTCCTATAAAATATATTTTCACAAAAATATTTTTCCAAATCTATGATTGCTTTTTTTTATAGAACAAAACAAAAGTATTATGTTTTCTAGATGAAAACAATGTCTATAATTCCAAAAATTCTATAGATATATAAAATAAATATGAATATATTCAATTTTTTTGGTATCTGTATGTAGGAAGTCACTGATGCAAAAATCCTCAACAACATCTTAGCCAACATAATCCAACAATGCATTAAAAGAATAATACACCACGACCAAGTGGGCTTTATCCTAAGAGCAAAGGGTGGTTCAACATCAGAAAATTAATTAATATAATCCATCACATCAACCAACAGAAAAATAAAAACCACATAATCATATCAATAGATGTAGAGAAAGCATTCAACAAAGTTCAGCACCAATTTATGTTTAAGGCCTTGAGTCCTCAGAATAAAAGGAACATATCTCAACATGATAAAAGCCATCTATGATAAGCCCACAGCCAATATTATCCTCAACGGAGAAAAGCTGAAAGCCTTTCCTTTGAGATCAGGAACAAGACAAGGGTGTCCACTATCGCCACTGCTCTTCAACATAACATTGGAAGTTCTAGCCAGAGCAATAACACAAGAAAAATACATACAAGGAATCTAAATAGGGAAAGAATAAGTAAAACTGTCCTTATATTCCAGATAATATGTTACTCTACATGGAAAACCCTAAAAATTCCACAGAGAAAACTAATCAAACCCATCCACCAGTTTAGCAAGGTAGCAGAATATAAAATGAACACACAAAAATCAGAGGCATACTGGGCCCTCCCAGGTGGCACATCAGGTTAAAGCACTGCACTAAGAAGCTAAAGACACTTCCGCATGAGTTCGATCCCCGCCTGCCCCGGAGGAGTTCCCCAGAGGACCTCTCCTGACCCGCCTGCTGCTCCCCTCAGCAGTGTACTTCGCTCATTTGCCTGTTCTGCTCCCCGCTCTCTCTCTGGTGACTCCTCTCACCCTCTGCATCTCTGGCCTGTACCCCAGTTCTATATGAATGAATAAATAAAGCTTTTTGAAAACTTTAAAAAAAAAATCAGAGGCCTTCCTATATACAAACAACCAATCAGAAGAAACAGAAGTAAAAAAAAAATCCCCTTTTCAATTAAAACAAAAATAATCAAATAATCAAATACCTGGGAGTCAACCTAACAAAAGAGGTGAAAGACCTCTACAAAGAAAATTACAAAACACTGTTAAAAGAAATACAAGAAGACACCACGAAATGGAAGACATCCCCTGCTCCTGGATCGGGAGAATTAACATCATCAAAATGGCCATCCTTGACACGAGTTATGCAACCTGTGTCATCAGACACGGTCCGGATGGAGGGGAATCGCTCTGAAAAATCAGACTTTCCACGCTAACTTATGTTATGGCCTCCCTTTTTTGTATAACCATAATATCAAAATATTCTGAGCAACTTTTAGCTTATAATTGGACTGCCTAGGCCGCACAAGGCCTGCCTGCCTTGACAAGCAAGCACTGCACCAGGGTGAAAAAATTCCCCTGAAGTCAAGTGATCTGACTACTGTCTGATTAAAAGCAAAAAGGCTGTTTTTGCAAAGTGTCTCTCACTGCCAAATGGAGGATAACCCAAATCTTATCATTCTATCATCTAACCTAGCCTTCTATTCAGCTTTTTAAAGAATTACTCAGACTTCCTACTGTTTGGCCTTTAGATGTGGAAATTCATCCAGTTTGCCTGTTTTTTAAACTAATCAAGTTTTCCACCTGCTACACCTTAAAGGAATCCACAAAAGTCTTCTGGCTAGTTTTTCAGGATTCTACTATGTAGTCTTTAGATAAAGAAATCCACCTATGTCTCCTATTCAGAGATTTGATGAGCAAGAAATTTCCTCTTCCATCTCCCAGGATGACTCAGGCAGAAAAACAAACCCATTAAGTAGTAGATAAGGTTTAAGGAACTTCTATCTTAGTTGATCTCCACTATAGTAATATTAGTCATAAACTTTGTGCACTTATGTACCTGTTTTTAACCTTGATTGATCTCAGCTAAAGGGCGATAC
>NW_004567145.1:157961-158473 GCF_000260355.1 Condylura cristata
AAACTCAACAAAAATAAAGTAAACAACCCCATCAAAAAATGGGCAGTAGAGCTAAAAAGACACTTCTCCAAAGAGGAAATGCAGATGGCCAGCAACCATATGAAAAAATGTTCAACATCACTCGTAATTTTCTCACACAAAACCATTGATAAAGGACTGTTTACAAAGATATACATAGAATTGATGAAACTTAACAAAAATAAACAATCCCATCAAAAAATGGGCAGAAGAGCTAAAAAGAGGAAATGCAGATGGCGAACAAGCATATGAAACAATGTTCAACATTACTTGTAATAAGAGAGATGCAAATTAAAACCATAATGAGATACCATTTCAACCTAGTGAGAATGGCACATCTTCAAACAACTAGCAACAACAAATGTTGGCGAGGATGTGGAGAAAAAGTAACGCTCCTCACTGCTGGTGGGAATGCAAGGTAGTACAACCACTATGGAAAATTGTTTGGAGGTTCCTCAAACTACTAAACATGGAGCTTCCCTATGACCCAGCAA
>NW_004567145.1:159268-179468 GCF_000260355.1 Condylura cristata
TTTGGCTGCTGAATCATGGGGCTGGGGTCCCGGGCACCCCGACAGCTCCCCCTTTGTTTAATTATAAATGGCAAGGGACCGTGTCTGTCTTAGGTTGAGCTGTGGCTGCTTTCTCCTAGCGGTATCTAAACAAAGCTCCTGCCAACTGGTTTTCCACATCAAGTATTGGCCACCCGAGAGGGTGGCTCTGGCCACATTTTCCCAATCACGAGGGGCCAAATTAAGTCCTCCTACTGACTCAACCATTGAAATTGTGAACGCAGCCTGTGGGCCATAGGCACATACTGCCTCATTTAATTGTTTAACTAATTTAAAATCTAGAGGCTGGTGATACCTTTCCTGAGTTTGTGGATCCTCAACCACAGGGAAGTAAGAACCCTCTTTTTGTTTTTGTACTATCAGTTCTATTTGACCACTTTTCATGTGTCCCTTAGGTTTTACTGAGATTGGACAGCCTTTCGCGTGTCCCTTAGTTTTTACTGAGATTGGACCGCCTTCCGCGTGTCCCTAGCTTTTGCCAAAACTGGACCGCCTTCTGCGTGCCCATGGCTTTGGCCGAGACTGGGCCGCCCTCCGCGTGCCCCTGGCTTTGGACGAGACTGGGCCACCTTTCGCGTGCCCCTGGCTTTTGCCGAAAGTGGATATAAAGGTTCCTGGCTTTTGCGGAAACTGGGCCGCCTTCCGCGTGTCCCTAGCCTTTGCTGAAACTGCTTCTAAAGGTCCCTGGTTTTTGCAGAAACTGGATCTAAAGATCCCTGGTTCGTTACCGGGTTTCAGCACCACTTGTGGCTTTTGCAGAAACTGAATCTAAAGGTCCCTGGTTCGTTCCCGGGTTTCAGCACCACTTATGGCTTTTGCTGAAACTGAATCTAAAGGTCCCTGGTTCAATCCTGGGTTTTGGCACCACTTGTGGCGCACTCTCTGCCAACAGAGAAACGCCACGATATATCTTCTTCTGGACCCTTTATTCTTCTCCCTCGCGCCTCTCTCTCTCTCTCACTCTCTCTCTCTCTCGCTTTCCTCCTCCCTGCTGCCTCCCCCCCTGTTCCTCCTGCTTGCTTCCTTAGCTTGCTCTAGCTTGCCTCCTCTCTTCTGCCCCCCTCAGAGTCCATTATGGCAGTTGCTTAAATAGCATTCATTGACCAATCAGAGCACTGCTCACGTGTACATTGGCCAATCAGAGCACTGCTCACGTGTACAACAAGCGGGTTTGGCTGCTGAATCATGGGGCTGGGGTCCCGGGCACCCCGACATATATATATATATATATTTTAAAATAATTCCAACTATCTTCTCTTACCATAAAGGCATCAAACTAGAAATAAATCATGAAAAGAAATTCAGGTATCCATCAACTTCATGGAGATTTAAATCCATACGACTGGATGACCATTGGATTTAAAAAAGAAAAAAATAAATAAAATACTTTGAGTTGAATGATGACGAGGGCACCAGTTTCCAGAATGCATGCAGCAAAAGCAGTACTAAGAGGAATTTATATAGCAATACAGACTCACATCAAGAAAGAACTCAAGGAAAAACTAGTTTCTCATCTCAATGAACTAGAAAGAGAACAACAGCAGTAATAACAACAAAATACATAATCAGTAGAGGAAAGGAAATAATAAAAAAAATTAAAACCAAAATAAATGAAATAGAAATAAAAAAAAAGATTAATGTAACCAAAAGCCTGTTCTTCAAAAGAATAAATAAAAGGGGAAGACCCTCCTTGGTGGTGCAACAGATTAAAGCACAAGCTAGTGGCAGCTGCTTCAGTACAGGTTCGATCCCCAGCCCTGGATGTGATCCAAGTGGTGCAGCAGACCTCTTCTGTCTGGCCTGCTGCTCCCCTCAACAGTGTGTTTCATAGATTTGCCTGCTGTGCTCCCAACTCTATCTCTGGTGGTTCCTCTCACCACCCCTGCATACACTATCTTCTGAATGCATAAATAAATAAAATATTTTAAAAATAAAATAGGCAAACTCTAGGCAGGCTCACAAATAAATAGGATCACATATGAAAAAGGAGAAATTACAACACTCAGTAGAAATCAAAAGAAATATCAGAGATATCTATGAACATTTATATACAAACAAGTTCAACAATCTAGAAGAGCAGTCAAATTTCTAGAACAATATAAACATCCAAAGCTAGATAAGAAAAAATAGAATACAGACTAATAAACTGTGAAAATCAATAAGTAATCAAAACATTCCCCCCAAATTAAAGCCTAGGACCAGACAGCTTCACAACTGAATTCTACCAAGTGTTCAGAAATAAACTAGTGCCTGTCTTACACAAACTCTTCCAAAAATGGAGAAAGAAGGGATACTACCAAATATGTTCGATGAATCCAACATTATAGCAAAATCAAATAAAGATAACACACACACACAAACACAAATACAACAACAACTAGAGAGTGATCTCTCTAATTAACACTAAAGTAAAAATCCTCAATAAAATCCTTGCCAACAGAATCCAACATTGCATCAAAGCATAATAGATCATGATCAAGGTGGATTTATTCCAGGAGCATAAGGATGTTTCAGCATCTGAAATCAATGAATGTAATATCAATAGGTCCTGAGAAAACATTCAGCAAAGTTCAACATCCATTTATGATGAATGCCCTTGAAATTCCTGTGATAGAAAGAACATAACATGATAAAATCCATATACAACAAACCGATAGCCAATATTATTCTCTTTCTATAAATATTGGAACCTCTGTCTTCATCCCTTAATTAGGTTCTGTAGCAAGACTTTTGTAAGAAGTTCAATCGAGGATGGGTATGATAATATTTTGTTGCTTCATCAGTGATATTTTTAGGTAGATAAGGTAGTAGAAGTTCTTTGTAAGTTGGAACCCAAGACTAAATTGAGTTCAAGACCTAGATGAGTACCCTCAAGTTGCAAAAGGTATGAAAATATCAAATTCTGACGAGACCCAATCAGACTATTTATAGCCAAGCATTTTTCTTGAATATATTTTACACATCTCTCATTTAAATACTGAAAAATTATTTCTACCTTCTATCACACTAAATATAGTAGCCTTGCTAAAAATCTTGATAGCAATATTTACAGTGCTTTCAGGATACTTAGCAGTTTTCAAATGTTCATTCTCAACCCTTTTGTGTACAATTCTGATCAAGACCTTGCAAATTTTAGCTAATCTGCCCGGATATTTAGGGGTAAGATAATATGCACACATAAACATATACATACATATGTGTGTGTTTATGTCATTGTGTGTATTTTTGGAGTAGATCACACAGCTTCATATATTATTACTACATTGTACCCTCCACTGGAGCATCTCCACTCCATCACCAAGACCATTGTTCTTTTTTTCCACCTTGTTAACTGTTTAAGCCTATTTAAAATAAACTGCAGACAATAAACAGCTCCTTCATCTTCAATATAATTTCTAGGTAGGAGAGTCTAAAATGTAGACTGTTGTCTCAAATACTGAATTAATTTTCCATAGCTGCCATAACAAATTACCTCAAATTAAGTAACATAAAATACAAAATCCTTATCTTGTATCTCTGTAGGCTGACAATTTGATTCAAGTCTCATGAAATTATAATCAAGGAATGGTAAGTCAACACTCCTTTCCTGAGACTATGAAAGTTTCTCCTTGATTTATGAAGGTTGTGCCTAATCCAGCAGTTAGTCTCTCTTGTGATTCTACTCACTCCTACTTTGCTTGTCACATCTCTCTGGCCTCATTTTTCCTTAAGAGTCCACTTCATAAGGCCCATGCAATTAGCGTGGATCACATGGGTACTGTATGCACCCATCACCATGGAAGTGAGTCCTATGCATGTTTTGTGCAGGAAACTGTATGTTAGTTCATTCTAGACAATATTAGAATTCGGGTTTTTCCTCATTGGTACTTTATCCCAAATTCAGTTTAGCATCTGACACCTGTGATTAATTTACAAATCCCTTTTATATTTTGTTCTGTAAAGTGGTTTTCACAATTTGTAACACATTGAGGACTTTTCCTACAGGAATTATTTATTCCAACAACATTTGCACTAGATCTGAGTCATTGTCTTTCTGCCTGGAAATGCTTCAACCCAGTGCAGGTTTATAATCTTAATTCCATCTATAGTTTCCTTACCATATAAGACAAGAGAATGTGGATATATTTAAGGGAAACTGTTCCTACTATAGATGCCGATGTTTTGAATCTCCTGGAAAACATTCTTGGGTGGCCTCATGAAAATTTCCAAAAGCATGTACTAATATTTAAACTCCTGACTTCAGCACATTTTCTTCCTCTTAATGTGGATGTGTTATGCTTTTAATATCAAGAAAGGGGTGTACTTATTTGCTTTTTCATGAAATCAGGACTCCTCTTTTGTCCATTTTACCTTCATTCTAATTCCAAAGTCCAATTGGTTCTGTATATCAAATGTTTCAAGTCTTTTTTTACCTTCACTAATATAACATCAAATTTAGGCCATTGTCAAATTTAATCTTGAGTTTTCAAAAATCCACTTAAGTAGCTTCTTAGCTTCCATAATTTTGATCTACTTTTCAAATTAGAGTTAGAGGGATCATTCTAAATCAAAATCATAATTATTTTGAATATTCATCATTTTTCCTGTCCATAGTACAGAGAGAATATGTCTTTTTTGGGCATTTTATGATTATCATTGGTTCATTTACCAACCCCGGAATATACTTTCTGTGTTCCAATAACACTCAGATAATTAAATTTCTTTGGAGAGGACAATGAACTATGAATATGTGTTGTTTCTGAAGATTTTCCATATGTCAAATTCCATTGTGAATATACATTTTAAATTGTCATTATTTACATTCACTGAAGATGCTATTTTATCCCCATTATAGAGGAAACTGAGGCACAGAAAGCTTAAGCAGCATGGCCAAGGTCAACAGTTAGTAAAAGGTGCACTGAGATTCCAGTACTGCCACTCGGACCAAGGGACTGCTAGTAAACTTTCTATAAGACTGTGTTTGCTATCTCGATTTAGAGTATGGTTCCATTCCATGCTCTCCCTGACTAGATAATAAGGAAAGTTTACTAAATATAGATAAGGGGCTTTTTTTTTTTTTCATGTTGTGATAATCAGAGTAATGCTTCATTCCAAGTCTTAATCTCAGAATGTTTGAGTATGTCATTTAACATGGCAAAAGGAAGCTTTTGAGGTGATAGATTATTCTGAATTATCTACCTGTGGGCCCAATTGAATGAAGTGTCTTTATTTTTAATTATATATGCATATACATATATACATATATACACGTGTAACTATATATGTGCATATATGTATGTAATTATAGATGTATATGCATATAATGTGTGTGTGTGTACATGTGTGTGTGTGTACATATTAAATATTTATTTATTTATCCTTACAGACTGAGGTCCATGCCAGAGGTGTGGTGGGTGCAAGAATTTACCAGAGTGGAGAGTAGAACAGGCAGATTGACTGAGGTGGTCATAATCCCTTCCGGCTCCAACCATGTTCCGGTGGTCATAATCCCTTCATGGCAAATGCCATGAGTTTATCTTTTTCTGCTTGCTGAGTAATCTTCTCATGTTTGTGTGTGTATGTAGATATACATCTTCTTGTTCTATTTTTCAGCATTTGGGTTGTTTCCATAGCCTACCTATTGTAAGTAGTCCTGCAGCAAACATAATGTTTCAGGTATCTTTTCTGAATTAATATTTCCACGAGTCTTGGATAGGTTCCTAGTGTTACAGGGTAGCCTTATGGACTCCACCCCCCTACTCCAGCTTTCTGGACCCTACAGAAAGCTGTGATTGAAAACTACAGCTCCCAGCAGTACCAGGGAGAGAACTTTGAGGACCCAAGAGCAGAGCTAGCAGGAATGAATTCTGGGACATTTGGGGGATAAATAGGGCATGATTGCTTTTCTCGCTCTCGGTCCGGAAATGGCTCTCCAGACTGTGTGACTCGGTGTATTCAGTCAGCCTAGCTGTAAGGTATTCCAGTGACTTTGTATCCCGCTCTCTTTCCCTGGGATGTTTCCCATTCCTTTCCCCTTTTGTAAATAAACCTGTTATTGACCCTTTCGTGTGTACCTGCAATATAACTGAGTTGTGAGCGTGTGGGTGAGGCCCCACAGACAGGCGGCCCAGTCTACTCTGGGCTACCCTGTAACACTAAGAGTAGAATTGCTGGGTCATATGGAAGCTCCTCTTTTAGTAGTCTGAGGAATGCCACACAACTTTCCATAGTGGTTAGGCGAGTTTGCATCTGCACCAGCAGTAAAGGAGAGTTCCTCAATCTATACATTCATGCCAAAATCTGTTGTTTCCTGTTTTTTTTTTTTTTTTTAATATGATCTGTCCTCATGCAAACTAGTACAACCACTATGGAAAACTGTTTGGAGGTTCCTCAAACTGCTAAACATGGAGCTCCCCTACGACCCAGCAACCCCACTCCTAGGTATCTACCTAAAAGACACAAAAACACTGATTGAAAAAGATACCTGTACCCCCATGTTTATTGCTGCTTTATTTACAATTGGAAAAACATGGAAGCAGCCCAAATGCCCAAAAATAGATGACTGGATAAAAAAGATGTGGTACATATATACAATGGAATATTACTCAGCAACCAAGAAAGAGAAACACATGTCTTTTGCAGCAACTTGGATGGAGCTGGAAAAGATCATGCTTAGTGAGATAAGCCAGAAAGAGAAAGAAAAATACCGGATGGTTTCACTCATAGCAGGACTATAATGGACCAGGTGGAAAATAACAAAAATAATGAACAACCATATACCAGAGACATTTTGTGGGGGTGGAGTGGGGAATGGGATCAAAAACGGGGTGGGGGGAGGGAAATGCACGGGATTATGGTGATGGTATATGGGTGACTTGGTGATGAGAAATCAGCGGGGATTACAATTGAGATGGGAAAAAAATGTACAAAATGATGTAAAAATAAACTTTTGTAATAAAAAAAAATATGATCTGTCCTCATTGTGCTTTGATTTGCATTCCCCTAATTACAGTGACGTGAGGATGTCTTCATATACCTGTTGGCCATTTGCATCTCCTCTTTGGAGAAGTGTCTTTAGATTTTCTGCCTATTTTGTGACTGGATCATTTATTTTTGTTGAGTTGCATAAGCCCTTTGTAGATCCTTGTCATCAGTCATTTATCAGTAGTACTATATTTCCTCTCGATCACTGTTTTGTTTTTTGTTTTTTTTTTCCTGTTTTGTTAATGGCTATTTTGCTATACAAAAGTTCTTAATTTGTTGTAATCCCAGCTGTTCATCTTTTCCTTCACATTATATGCTTTGGGAGCTGTGTCTTTGTGTGTGTGTGTGTGTGTGTGTGATTTGTGTATTTATACGTACCGAACTGGGGTGCAGGCCAGAGGGGTGGTGAGAAAATTCACCGGACAGAGTGGAGAGCAAAATAAGCGGAGTGGTCAGGAGAAATCTGCCATGCCATGTGGATCACTTCAGGGGCTGGGGATCAAACTCACACTGAAACAGCTGCAGCTCTCTTACAGTGCAGTGTTTTAAGCCATTGCACCACCAGGGAGGGCCGGGAACTGCATCTTTAAAGAGATGTATGCCATCTAGTTTTTTGTGTGTATTTTCTTTTATATATTTTATGGTTTTGGGTCTTATACCCCATTCTTCTATCCATTTTGATTTATGTTTTTGCACGTGGTGTGAGGTAGCAGTCTACTTCACTCTTTTTTTGCATGTAGCAGTCTTTTTTCCCACAGCACTACTTAGTGAACAAACAGTCCCCATTCCACTGTCTTGTTCTAGATCTCAAGGGAAAAGCTTTCATCTTTTCACCAGAAAAATGAGTCTTTAAAAGCAAATAATTTTTTCTACCTGCAGAGATAGACTAGGAGAGTGAAAGAGAAAGAGAGACTGAGACAGGGAGATAGCACAGTAGGAAATTGGCAGAGGAGTCCCTGGTTTAAAGAGGTTGTGAGAGAAAATTGATTCCAAACTTCCAGTATTACAAGTACATTTTAAAAATAGTTACAATTTGGGGAGAAATAATTACATAGCAATACATTTAAAGCACATTATGAATCTGAGATATTGAGGAATTGCAACATGATTTTCACATCAGAAAGTTTGCAATATGATTTTCATATCTCAAGAAGCATTTAGTATAATAGAATGGCTTATTCAAAGAACAAATAGTTCTGGGAGAAGTTATAGATCTCCCCATAAATGTGAGAACATTCAGGGGCACACATAAATCTCACACACACGTGTGAAAGTCAGGTGTGCAAAATATTGCCAAGAAACCTTGGATTTGTTTATTATAACTTTTCTAAAAATTATTGAAATAGAGTACAAATTATGCAACTGCTATTAAGTATTGCATTTACACTGAGGAATAATATGCTTTTAGAAAATCCAATTACAAAACCATAAATTAATGTGGAGAGCCTTCATTTACAAGCTTGACTTCAAATAAGAATTTATTTTTTTTCTGAGAACTTTAGTGACTTTGTTGTGTGAACAAAAGAAGGGAAATTAATTAAGGAATGATTAATTAACCCATATTCTCTTAGTTTATTGGAAATGCTACTATTATTATGTATGTGTTCACAGCATACAATAATACAGTTAATTGTCAGTGCCAAAATGTAGGAGATATGTGTGTCCTGGAAACTATACTATCAGAATTTCCAATGTTAATAATTAATTAATCTGTATGGAATATTTTTTAAAGATTTATTTATTTATGCATACAGAACTGGGGTACAGGCCAGAGATGCAAGGGCTGTGAGAAAATTCACAGAGAGTGAATGGGGAGCAGAACAGGCAGATATATGAAACACACTACTGAGGGGAGCAGGGGTGAGACAGGAGAGGTTTGCCTCACCATGTGGGTCACCTCCGGGGCTGGGGATTGAACTTGCACTGAAGTGGCCCTAGCGAAACTCACAGTGCTGTGTTCCAACCCGCTGGGTCAACAGGGAAGGCCCTGGAATAAATTCTTAATAAGAAAGTTAGGTCTACTTGTCATCAAAAACAGACTACTTATCAAGATTTATTATATATGTTTAATTCAACTTGTTTACACTGAGACTACTGTGACATATAATTTCTTTTTTTTTATCTCTCATCAATAAAAGGTCATAAATTTATCTGAACTTTTGCACAGTTTTAATTCTTTACTGTGCTGCCCTAGACACTTTTCAATTCCCTTCTCACTGATGAGAGTTCTTCCCAGTGGATGTGTAATTGATCAACTGCTGCTTTCTCCTATCCATTGTCATCACAGACTGATTGGAAAAGCCCACGTTGATTATTCCTCACTCTACAAAACCAGATGCATCTCCAATGCATCTCCAAAAGTGTTAACTTTTGACTGACAATAAAATTTTGGAATGTATAGGGTGAAGGTTAAAGGAGACAATGTTATGTGAGCAAAATCTACAAAAAATCTATGTGATTAGAGATAATTCATATTTCAAATTATTATTATCATCATTATGTTTCTGTAGTATTTATCAAGTTGTTATATTGTAGTATACCATAGAATTTACCCAGGTAAAAGTTGCCCTTTCCAGATTGGTGCTGGTATTTTCTATTTCATCATCTACCCTATTCCCACAGAACCTAATGCTATAATCACAGCAATTTTTCATGCATGCCTACTGAAATAATCACCACTAAGAAATGTAATTTTTTTTTTAAGGAGGTGATTGATAACCAAAGTAAATGCTTGGGTCCAGGAGACTAGTATCAGATTTCTCTGAGTGAACAGTCCTGGCCCTCAGTGCTTTGGGACTCAGCTTAAAATAGGTAAGAAAAGGAATGCACAGTTATACATAACTAAATGAATACATAATTATATGTTTTAACAAAAGGTGCAAAAAATCTCATTAGGGTTTCTAACAAACTCACTTAGATAAATATTGTTGATGATATCAAAACAAGCACTTGATCTTGCAGAGTTAATTCAGTCAGCTATTCATGTATGGGACAATAGCAAAAATTAGTTTAAGCCTCTTAGTCTTAAACTAAGAGTCCTCCCTGGTGGCACAATGGGCTAAAGCCAAGCACTATGAAGCTATCTGCATCCACTGTATCACAAGTTTGATTCCCAGCGAGGGAGGTGACTCACATGGCCCAGCAAACCTCTCCTGAACTACCCTCTGCTCCACTCAGTAGTGTGTTTCAGTAGATCTGCTTGTTCTGCTTCCTACTGTCTCTGGTGAATCCTCTCAACTACCACACCTCTGGCCTGTACCCTAGTTCCTGTATACACAAATAAATAAATCTTTAAAAATAAATAAATAAAAATACCTGTGAAGACACACACCATTATCTCATGCTCCTTCTTCCTATAACTAACATATATGAAGGGTCTCAGTTCATAGACCTTCCTCATCTCACTTTTATTGAGAGAAAATATATTCTTTTCTTATTCTGATCATAAGACCTCCCTTTGGCTGTGTTATCAACCAAGATTTCATTGCACACATCAACCAAGTCAATAAATCCAACTCATGTTTCCTTGCAGGAAACAGTAATATTCATTCTAGATCATGTGTTAGGATTTGGGTTTTTCTTCATTGGTATTGTATCCCAACTTCAGAGTAACATGTGACACCTGTGGTTAATTTAAAAATCCTTACAGTTTGTCCTGTAAAATGGGTTATACATTTTCTGCAAAGTTCATCAAAGACTTTCCCTACAGGGATTATTCACTCCAACAAGTTATTCTGCATCTGAGTCATTGATTTTCTGCATTGAAATACTTAACCTAGTGCAAGAACATGTAAATTACAACTCAGGCAGTCTGATACCTGAAGAATGGTAGCATTTGGGTAAATGTGAGTTACAAAGTTTAAATAGGCTAATAAGTAATAGAAAATAAATCTTTTGGAACTATGCAAAGGCCTATCAGACGTTTTTTTAAACAAATTAAATATTTGAAATATGCTAAAAGTGGGTTTCTAAAATATGTCCCCCAACCAAAGTCAGCAGATGATTAGGAATCTAGTGAGTAAAGTCATGGATATATTGTAATAATCAACATTTTGTCTTGTAGGGAATTATAAGGCCATTATTGAATTTCCAACCAAAAATTTCTACCTGAGTCTACCTTTTTGTATCTATGATGGATTTTCATCTCACTAACAGATTTCTGAAAAAGAGATTTCAGCAAAAGATTTTGCAAGTAATCAATGGGAGAGACTCTATAAATATTCTGTTGAATCCTCTAGGGTTAATGTCTGACTGATGGTCCTTTGAGTTGATCAATATGTAAATGAAATTAGAACAGTAATTATTACAGACATTCACACAAGAGTTGTTTTTAAGAGTAAAATGACAAGGGCCTCCATAGTTGTGCATGGGTTACAGTCTCAGTGTTATCAAGCTTCCATTTGCCATTGAAGCATGAGTTTGATCCCCGGCCAGGAAGGTGACCCACATGGCTCAGCATCTCTCCTTTCTCTCCTGCAGCTCCCCTCAACAAGTGTATTTTTGCCTGTACTTCTCCCTACTCTGTCTCTGGTGAACCCTTTTCCACACCATATGTCTGGCCAGAACCCACTTCCTGTATGCATAAATAAATAATATTTTAAAGAAAACAGAGTCAAAAGTTAATCAGTAAATTTTAAACTCCAGTTAATGGTTTTAAGCACATTATTTTAGTAAGAATTTTACTTTAGCAAATCTGAACAGATTAATCATTTCAACACATTGAATGTGTTTTGGACATGTACAATATAAAAATTCTAGATATCTAGATTCCTGGAAGGGATTTATATGTCATCTTAGGTTATTTTGTTATTGTTTTTTAAAAGTTTTATTTATTTATGCATACAAAGACTAGGGTACAGACTCAAGGTGCGGGGTGGAGGGGTGAGAAGTTTCACCAGAGACATAATGGGGAGCAGAATAGGCAGATTCACTGAAATACACTGCTGAGGGGAGTAGCAGGCTGGTCCAGAGAGGTCTGTCATACCCTGTGGGTCACCTCCCTGGCCAGGGATGGAACTTGTGTTGCAATGACTGTGGGGTGCTTCCTAGTGCTGTGTTTTAACCTGTTGCACCACCTGAGAGGCCCCTGTCACATTAGTTTTAAGATCATTTCTTATTTCAAAGCTATAGTTAACACCAGTATGAATTTGTCCTATACATTTTGTCATGTTTGATGTTTCATCACAGTTTTCTCTTTTAATGCCTTTATTATTTATTTTACATCATTCTTCATTTTTTATATTTTTCATATCAGTTGTAACCCCCATGGACTTCCCACTACCAATTCACCCATGTACCATCATCAGCAACCCCACTCCTATGTATCTACCCAATGGATACAAGAACATTAATTCAAAAAGAGACCTGTGGACCCTCCCTAGTGGTAGAGCAGGTTCAAGTGCAGCACTGCAAGTTAGCCAAAGCTACTTCAGTGCGAGTTCAAACCCCAGCCTAGAAATGACCCACAACATGAGGCAGACCTCTCCTGACCCACCCACTGCCCCCCTCAGCAGTGTACTTAGTCAATCTGCCTTTTCTGCTCTGCACTCTGTCTCTGGTGATCCTCTCACTGCCCCTGCATCTCTGGCCTGCACCCCAGTTCTATTTGCATAAATAAATAAATCTTAAGAAAAATTAAAATATTTTAAAGTGCTTGGTCAAAATAGGTTTTCAGATCATTGTGAAAAATATCTAATTATTTATTTAAGTAAAGATGCAAACATACCTTAGCTCACTAAAGTGAAGAACATTAGGTTTATTTAAAGTAATTAACAATTTGACAAGAGAAAATGACATGATATATATATATATATATATATATACTTGGACAACACACAAGTTTTTTACTTTCTAGGTAGCCTATGTAAACAAATTATTCAAAACTTAGAGCAAAGTTTAAGAATTTTTTTATAATTTTATAATTTTATAGAGGACAGTAATTTTATAGAGGACAGAAACTAAAATTTAGTTTTATGTAATACACTATTATTATTAAAGTCTATTTTTAAACTCATAATCATGTATTTGATCTAATACAACTAGAAAATATTTCTGCATGGAAATATTTTCTACTAAGATTTCCTTCTCACAGAACTTCTATATATTCCTTTGTTTTCACATTCTGTCATATCTTTCCTTTATTTCATCTCAAAATTATCTGTAAGTTGTGTCTTAGAATTTCCTCAATTCCTTCAACAAATGTTTACATTTCTCATATATTATTATATAGTATGATGACTGGTAAGCTCATGTGAGTTTTTGTAAGCAATTTTGAACATTCCAAGTTATCTTTTATTCTGTATTTTTTAAAATTTTATTATTCTTTATTTTTGTTCACTTTAATATATCTACTATATCATTCTTCATGTTTGTACAATGTATAATTTCCTCATGAAATTTGCATCAATTCACCTATTCACCATCACCATAGTCCTTTGTGCTCTTCCCACTCCTATCTTGATCTTTCTCCCTCCTCTGCCCCTACAGAATGTCTCTAATCAATAGTTGTCTGATGATTTTGACTTTTACTTTGTTTTTATTCCTTAGTTGTTTTCTCTACACTCCTCCCATAGTGGGACCATTCAATATATTTTCTCTTTTTCTTTCTCACTTACTTCATTATGAAAGACATGAGTTTATCATTGTTGATTGTCAAGTAATGTTCCATTGTATAAATGGAACATTATACAATACAGTCATCTATGTTTGGACATTAGGGCCACTTCCATAGCTTACCTGTTGTAAAGTGCACTGCATTAAACAAGGGGGTGCAAGCATTCTTTTGAATTAATGTTTGTGTATATTTTGGGTAGATTCTTAGGAGTAGAATTGCTGGATCATAAGAAATCTCCATTTTTAGTAGTTTGAGCAACCTCCACATACCTTTCCATAGGGGTTGGATCAGTTTGCATCTCCAGCAGCAGTGTGGCAGTGTTCATTTTTCACCACATCCTCACCAAAATTTGTTGTTGTTAGTTTTTGTAACACTGGCTTAAGGTAGTAACTCATTATATGTTTTTTTAATTTATTTTTTAAATTTAGTTTTGTTGAACATTTTTTCATGAGTCAGTTGTCCATTTGCATTTCTTCTTCAAATAATCAAAGCTCTCTTGACTAAAAAGAAGGGGGGGGGTGGATATAGCACACTTCCAGTCTTTAAGCTATATTACAAAGCCACAATAACTAAAATGGTATGTTATTGGAATAAAAACAGACACACAGATGAATGTAATGGAGTACAAAGCCCATAAATTAACCCACAGATGTATGAACAATTAATCTTTGACAAAGGGGCAAAGAATATTCAGTGGAACAAGACAGTTTATTCAGTAAACAGTGCTGGGAAAAGTGGACCACTATGTGCAAAATAATAACACCATGCACAAAAATCAACTCAAAATAGACTAAATAATTAGACCTAAAACCTGAAGCCATAAAATATCCAAAAGAAAATATAGATAAAATACTACATGACATACATCAGTGACATCTTTAAAAATATCACCTAAAGCAAAGAAAATGAAGATAAATATAAACAGCTGGGATTACATCAAATTAAAGAGTTTCTGTTCAGCAAAGGAGACATTAGCTAAAACAAAGAGACATCCCACTGATTGGGAAAAAAAAAAAAACTTACACACGACACTAAGGGAATGATCATAAATATCTATAGAGAGCTAATGAAGCTCAACAAAAAGTAAACAATCCAGTCAAAACTTATCAGAAGAGCTAAAAAGACACTTTCCCAAAGGAGAAATACAAAATGATCTATTTTAATAGAGTGGCCAATTACTTTTCTGACTTTTCTAAGAAAGATGCATTTAGTTGGAAATTATTTTAATAATTTACAAAGGTATTTTCACTTTGCCTGAATATTGTTTGAATGTTTTCACAAATCTCTGAAAATAATCGGGAATATTCTCATTAGACTCATTTGTGCTGTTGAACTTTAGTCCAAATATTCATGACTACTTGTGAAATAACATTGTTGAGATGACAAGCTACTTTCTTGTATTTATCCTTATCAGCTGTATCATGCCATTCATCTGTTTTGCTTTAACCTTTAAGTATTTGGTATAATTGAAAGAAATCTGAAAATCCTGATTCACAGCCCTAATGGGCAAATTATGTTTTCTTGAAAGCCCTATTGAGTCTTGTAAAAGAGTGAGGTTCTCTTTAATTATTGCTGGTAATTCAAGAGGATGGGGTTCTCTTACATTTTAGCAAACTTTTTTCTTAAAATAAATATATGTGTGATATCTATTTTGTTGTTGTTGTTATTTTTCCTGAAGAGGTTGGAAGATAAAATTGGAAAGGGAGTTGGAAACAGACTCAGGCCCAGCCAATTCTGAAAGGCTGTAACTTATAATACTTTATTTGATCTAATGATTAATATATTAGAGCAGTAGAGATTTACTTTTTAAACCATGACCTTGTTTTAACTATTATTTCTTTCAATTTTGAGATTTCTCTAGTAAGTTTAATATTTGTGATCAGATGAAGCAATTATCTCTTTTCGTTGTAGTTCTAGGTACCAAACAATACAATCTTAACAAAGGATTGGAAATATTGAGGCATTTTGGCCATTTTAACTTGGAATCTTTTTTTTTGAGTAAACTCTCCCACTTAGACAGACTTGAAAACATGAGCTTCATAAGGGGAGGCTTTGTTGTCCCACATATTTTTTTATATACATTATTCTTAATTTTAAAAGATAATTTAAATAAGATAAAACTAGCAGTAGGGTGTCACAGATCCTAGTGAGCTGCTAAACAGCTGTTATATTATATGTTTCAGTTTCTCCCAACAGTAATCTCAGATTACTGTAGGGGATTAAAGTGCTGATGAGAACCTTATATGAAGCCCCTCCATAAGCCAAATTTTGTTAGGATTGTGATTGAAGTCCCTGTGGGGACCATTATGTCATAGTGCTTGACCCCAGATCCATCACTGTGGGAAGGAGCAGATGTTCATATTTTTCTTTAGAGCCAACACATTGGCTCTCATTCATGGACAATGGTTTGTCTCATTGAAAAATAAAATTCTCAAATCTATTTTAAAAGGGAGTGCTGATCCTCACCCTCCATCTGTTCACCCAAATCTTGACCAAAGAAAAAGCTTATTGAATTCTCATTTGTATGCTGCCAATGCCTTTTCCACAAAGAAACAGGAGAAAACCAGCTCTGAGTAAGTGCCAAGTCATTAATCAATATGGGAAGTCCAAAGTCCAGAATGGAGTTATCCTTTACCTTCTGAAATATGGCAGGACAGGATGGACATAAGTCACTACCCAGTTCACTGTGCCAAGGGACTGGATGAACTTGTTCTGAGTTCTAATGTGGTGATAAAGCATTCAACTGAAATAGTCACCAATGTAAAGTGAGTTCAAAGTGAGATAAAGAGAACTTTACTAAGGATGCTATTCAGGGCTAAACTGAGGACCCAGATCTGGAAGACTAATACCAGATTTTTAGCCTATAGATTCATGTACCTCAGTTTAAAAAAAAGGTAAGACACACACACACATGTATATATTCTATCTATGTATTATCTATATGCCTTAATAAAGAATGCAAATAAGCCATCTAGTTAATTTCTAACACTTTCAGTAACTAAGGGAGTTTGACTATTGACAACATGAGTTGGTAAAAGATAAATACTGTTCATGACTTCAAAGCAGTTCCTTGATCTTACCAAGTTAATTCAAGGAGAGCTAGCTGTGTTTGGGAAGATAGAAGAATCAAACTTTATTTAAATCTCTTACCCTAAAAAGTTCCTTAGAGACACAACCAGACATGAGATATCATGTACCTTTTTTCTTGCACTATCAATCATGAGTGACTGGGTCTCTAGACTTTCCCAACATTTCAATTATTTCTCACTCCAGGATCCCTGTGACAAAGAAGTATTGTCCTATTGATTCGTCTCTTGGGATGGCACAAGTGGGGTGAAGTAGACATTCTTCATCAGATTAAAACTGTAAATTTTTCTTTTGTCAGTTCACACTCAGTTAATGAAATGAAGTTCTCTTGTGGCTTGGAAAGTTTTATTTCTCTTGTTTTGATTAATAAATATTCTTATTCAATTATACAACATATTTTTTAGCCCTCAAGTATCAGTAGAATAGGTACTTAAAAAAAAAAAGGTCTCTTTTTTCCACAGTCAAATTAATAATTTCTTCATATGTTCCCCTGCACATTGGATATAATATATATGGACAGTAAACATAATTTTACATTGTTTGGATCATGGTCTCCCTTGTTTGGATCATGGTCTCCCTTGAGAATGAAACTTACGCTTTAAACCTTGACTGTACACCTTTCCTATGCTATTGGACTAAACACCTAAAACGGATTGTTAAGTATATATGATTCAAATTTGACAGAACTTATTTGAACTGTGTTGAGTTTTATTTGAATTTCCACAGACAAGTGTGTCTCCAAAGAGTTATAAAATATTTTTAACAGGTGAATCCATATTTAGATAGAGCACTTAATACTGTTCAATCATAATTTATAATAGTTCTCTAAATTAATATTGATTTACCTTTATGTTTACTATACCAATTTTCTTCTGTAATTTCCCATTGGAAATATTTACCACTTCCCCTTTAGGGCTAGTTTAATGTTACAAAAACACAAGGTATGCACCAAATTTAGAGACTGAAGTCATTCCTCAATGGTCAATTTTATGTTTTAATGGAGCAGAATTCATGGTTAAATGTCATGCAGGAATTTAGAGTGTGTCTAAAGGAATAGAATCCCAGCATCTTAGTATTGATAAGACAACTCTTCCACATCTTAAAACTTTGCACATATAAGGCCAGCCTCTTAAAAGGAATGGGCACTGTCCTCTCTGAGACTATCATCTCAATGTTATCCTTGTTGTTTAAAGACAGAAACATAAAATCCCCTTCTCAGTCTTTTGCTTTTGACTTCCAGAATGTTCCCTGGATTCATCCTACATAAGACAAATTTGCAGTCCTTGCTACACTATCCAGGTCCCAGACACCATTTCTAGAAAACTTGATATTTAAGGTCTCCCTAGTGGCATAAGGGGTTAAGTTTAAACACCATGAAAAGATCAGCAGCCACTTCAGCATGAATTTGATCCCCTGCCAAGGAGCTAACCCACATGGTACAATAGACCTCTCCTATCTCACCTGATGCTCCCTTCAGCAAGTGTATTTCAGTCATCCTTGTTCTGCTCCCCACTCAGTCTCTGGTGAAACCTCTTACTACCTACCTCCACATCTCTGACCTATGCCCCAGCTCTTATATGCATAAATAAATCAAATAAATCTTAAAAAAAAAAAACAACTTGATGTCTAAGTAGCAGATGGTATTCCTCAATGTTCTAACCATAATTCCTTAAAAATAATTATTTTATAGTTATTATTCATTTATCTTTTATTTATGATCAGTTTTATAATTTATGTCTACTTATCTGTTTCTCCCAATGTTAACAGAAATTTTCTGAAAATATTTCATCCTAATAGTATATAGCCATTAATTGCCGTGAAGACAAGTGAATGAGTGATAATATTATGATAGTCTGGGATGAGTCGGCCATGAAAATCAACACTCTACCTTTTTTTTTTTTTTAAAGGGGTTATTTATTTGTGCATACAGAACTGGGATACAGACCAGAGGTTCAGGGGCAGTGAGAGGATTCACCAGAGACAGAGTGAGGAGCAGGACAGGTAGATCATCAAAGTACACTGCTGAGGGGAGCAGCAGGTATGTCAGGAGAAGTCTGCCCTGTCATGTGGATCACCTCCAGGGCAGGCGGGGATCAAACTCATGTAGAAGTGGCTTTAGCTTCTTAGTGCTGTGCTTTAATGTACTGTGCCACCAGGAAGGGCCCCAGACACTGTACTTTTTTAAAAATTTATCTAATGTATTCCTAAAAGAGCTTGAGTATAGGCCAGAGATATGGGGGGAGGGTTGAGAGGATTCACCAGAGACATATTGGAAAGCAGAACAGGTGGACTGGCTGAAATATACTGCTGAAGGGAGCAGTGGGTGAGATTGGAGAGGTCTGCTGTGTCATGTGGGCCAGCACCCAGGCTGGGGATTTAACTCTTGCTACAGTGGCTGTGGATTGCATCATAGTGCTGAGACTTAACCCCTTGTGCTACCATGTAGGCCCGATGCAGATTCTGTTTCAATTGTCTTATGTTGACAGAAATAATCAGTGAGCAAGCTAGGGAGTCGTTTAACCAAGCAAACATTATCTGATACATTTACTTTCTATTTCTTGGGGTCATATAGAATAAAAATATCAAACAAAGAGATAAATGATCTTATCTGAGATCCAAGAGACATGAATTCAGAGGAAATGAATTACTAGTGTTCTGGGAATACACAATATTTGTTTCCCAGCCCAAATACAGCACTAATAACTTACCCAGTAAATTTAGAAAACTTGTCTCCCAGCTACTGAACCACATCCACATCCAGAGCAATACTTAATCTTCAGCTTGATTTTTTTTTCCAAAATAAAATAATCATCCAGACAGAAAATCATTAAGGAAAGAGTTGCAAGTAAATGTAAAGAAAATAAGAACACTTTTAAGGGGCCAGTGTAGGGAAGAGCCAAGATCCATAGGACAAGGTAGGACAGATCACTTCCAAATTCACTCCATGGAGAAGTCACAAAAATAGAAGGAAGAGATTGGTCCCAGTCACCCAGAAATCCTTCCATTTTAATTCTCCATATTGAGCTTCAATTTCATGCATTGGATGAAATGTTTGAGACAAAGTTAAATGACAAAAAATCAGAAACAATGACAAGAACAATTCTGTGTAGAATATGCACCACTGACGTTTAAGTGAGCATTATTTCTGAATATCATCTAATGAGCTGGCTCAGGCAAGGGTTAGCATAGTTAAACTGAGAGTCAGGGTTCAGCCTTCAGTATAACTTTAAAATATTTACAATAAGATGCCTTGAAAGACATTCATAATCTTTCTCCTGACATACAATTCTGACCTATTTCCTGTCCTCCATTATTCCCTAGGCTCAAGCTACGCTAAGTATAGTCAAATTTTTAAATCTGAATTCAACGTTTTATAAGTGCTAATAATTTTCCATGTGAAATTTATCTTTACATACTTTTCTAGAGCTGGCAAGACTTCTGCAGCATTTTATGATAATTCAGTTCAAATATTTGAATACTTATTAGGACTTTTTTTTT
>NW_004567145.1:181428-228504 GCF_000260355.1 Condylura cristata
GAACATTAGGTTTATTTAAAGTAATTAACAATTTGACAAGAGAAAATGACATGATATATATATATATATATATATATATATACTTGGACAACACACAAGTTTTTTACTTTCTAGGTAGCCTATGTAAACAAATTATTCAAAACTTAGAGCAAAGTTTAAGAATTTTTTTATAATTTTATAATTTTATAGAGGACAGTAATTTTATAGAGGACAGAAACTAAAATTTAGTTTTATGTAATACACTATTATTATTAAAGTCTATTTTTAAACTCATAATCATGTATTTGATCTAATACAACTAGAAAATATTTCTGCATGGAAATATTTTCTACTAAGATTTCCTTCTCACAGAACTTCTATATATTCCTTTGTTTTCACATTCTGTCATATCTTTCCTTTATTTCATCTCAAAATTATCTGTAAGTTGTGTCTTAGAATTTCCTCAATTCCTTCAACAAATGTTTACATTTCTCATATATTATTATATAGTATGATGACTGGTAAGCTCATGTGAGTTTTTGTAAGCAATTTTGAACATTCCAAGTTATCTTTTATTCTGTATTTTTTAAAATTTTATTATTCTTTATTTTTGTTCACTTTAATATATCTACTATATCATTCTTCATGTTTGTACAATGTATAATTTCCTCATGAAATTTGCATCAATTCACCTATTCACCATCACCATAGTCCTTTGTGCTCTTCCCACTCCTATCTTGATCTTTCTCCCTCCTCTGCCCCTACAGAATGTCTCTAATCAATAGTTGTCTGATGATTTTGACTTTTACTTTGTTTTTATTCCTTAGTTGTTTTCTCTACACTCCTCCCATAGTGGGACCATTCAATATATTTTCTCTTTTTCTTTCTCACTTACTTCATTATGAAAGACATGAGTTTATCATTGTTGATTGTCAAGTAATGTTCCATTGTATAAATGGAACATTATACAATACAGTCATCTATGTTTGGACATTAGGGCCACTTCCATAGCTTACCTGTTGTAAAGTGCACTGCATTAAACAAGGGGGTGCAAGCATTCTTTTGAATTAATGTTTGTGTATATTTTGGGTAGATTCTTAGGAGTAGAATTGCTGGATCATAAGAAATCTCCATTTTTAGTAGTTTGAGCAACCTCCACATACCTTTCCATAGGGGTTGGATCAGTTTGCATCTCCAGCAGCAGTGTGGCAGTGTTCATTTTTCACCACATCCTCACCAAAATTTGTTGTTGTTAGTTTTTGTAACACTGGCTTAAGGTAGTAACTCATTATATGTTTTTTTAATTTATTTTTTAAATTTAGTTTTGTTGAACATTTTTTCATGAGTCAGTTGTCCATTTGCATTTCTTCTTCAAATAATCAAAGCTCTCTTGACTAAAAAGAAGGGGGGGGGTGGATATAGCACACTTCCAGTCTTTAAGCTATATTACAAAGCCACAATAACTAAAATGGTATGTTATTGGAATAAAAACAGACACACAGATGAATGTAATGGAGTACAAAGCCCATAAATTAACCCACAGATGTATGAACAATTAATCTTTGACAAAGGGGCAAAGAATATTCAGTGGAACAAGACAGTTTATTCAGTAAACAGTGCTGGGAAAAGTGGACCACTATGTGCAAAATAATAACACCATGCACAAAAATCAACTCAAAATAGACTAAATAATTAGACCTAAAACCTGAAGCCATAAAATATCCAAAAGAAAATATAGATAAAATACTACATGACATACATCAGTGACATCTTTAAAAATATCACCTAAAGCAAAGAAAATGAAGATAAATATAAACAGCTGGGATTACATCAAATTAAAGAGTTTCTGTTCAGCAAAGGAGACATTAGCTAAAACAAAGAGACATCCCACTGATTGGGAAAAAAAAAAAAACTTACACACGACACTAAGGGAATGATCATAAATATCTATAGAGAGCTAATGAAGCTCAACAAAAAGTAAACAATCCAGTCAAAACTTATCAGAAGAGCTAAAAAGACACTTTCCCAAAGGAGAAATACAAAATGATCTATTTTAATAGAGTGGCCAATTACTTTTCTGACTTTTCTAAGAAAGATGCATTTAGTTGGAAATTATTTTAATAATTTACAAAGGTATTTTCACTTTGCCTGAATATTGTTTGAATGTTTTCACAAATCTCTGAAAATAATCGGGAATATTCTCATTAGACTCATTTGTGCTGTTGAACTTTAGTCCAAATATTCATGACTACTTGTGAAATAACATTGTTGAGATGACAAGCTACTTTCTTGTATTTATCCTTATCAGCTGTATCATGCCATTCATCTGTTTTGCTTTAACCTTTAAGTATTTGGTATAATTGAAAGAAATCTGAAAATCCTGATTCACAGCCCTAATGGGCAAATTATGTTTTCTTGAAAGCCCTATTGAGTCTTGTAAAAGAGTGAGGTTCTCTTTAATTATTGCTGGTAATTCAAGAGGATGGGGTTCTCTTACATTTTAGCAAACTTTTTTCTTAAAATAAATATATGTGTGATATCTATTTTGTTGTTGTTGTTATTTTTCCTGAAGAGGTTGGAAGATAAAATTGGAAAGGGAGTTGGAAACAGACTCAGGCCCAGCCAATTCTGAAAGGCTGTAACTTATAATACTTTATTTGATCTAATGATTAATATATTAGAGCAGTAGAGATTTACTTTTTAAACCATGACCTTGTTTTAACTATTATTTCTTTCAATTTTGAGATTTCTCTAGTAAGTTTAATATTTGTGATCAGATGAAGCAATTATCTCTTTTCGTTGTAGTTCTAGGTACCAAACAATACAATCTTAACAAAGGATTGGAAATATTGAGGCATTTTGGCCATTTTAACTTGGAATCTTTTTTTTTGAGTAAACTCTCCCACTTAGACAGACTTGAAAACATGAGCTTCATAAGGGGAGGCTTTGTTGTCCCACATATTTTTTTATATACATTATTCTTAATTTTAAAAGATAATTTAAATAAGATAAAACTAGCAGTAGGGTGTCACAGATCCTAGTGAGCTGCTAAACAGCTGTTATATTATATGTTTCAGTTTCTCCCAACAGTAATCTCAGATTACTGTAGGGGATTAAAGTGCTGATGAGAACCTTATATGAAGCCCCTCCATAAGCCAAATTTTGTTAGGATTGTGATTGAAGTCCCTGTGGGGACCATTATGTCATAGTGCTTGACCCCAGATCCATCACTGTGGGAAGGAGCAGATGTTCATATTTTTCTTTAGAGCCAACACATTGGCTCTCATTCATGGACAATGGTTTGTCTCATTGAAAAATAAAATTCTCAAATCTATTTTAAAAGGGAGTGCTGATCCTCACCCTCCATCTGTTCACCCAAATCTTGACCAAAGAAAAAGCTTATTGAATTCTCATTTGTATGCTGCCAATGCCTTTTCCACAAAGAAACAGGAGAAAACCAGCTCTGAGTAAGTGCCAAGTCATTAATCAATATGGGAAGTCCAAAGTCCAGAATGGAGTTATCCTTTACCTTCTGAAATATGGCAGGACAGGATGGACATAAGTCACTACCCAGTTCACTGTGCCAAGGGACTGGATGAACTTGTTCTGAGTTCTAATGTGGTGATAAAGCATTCAACTGAAATAGTCACCAATGTAAAGTGAGTTCAAAGTGAGATAAAGAGAACTTTACTAAGGATGCTATTCAGGGCTAAACTGAGGACCCAGATCTGGAAGACTAATACCAGATTTTTAGCCTATAGATTCATGTACCTCAGTTTAAAAAAAAGGTAAGACACACACACACATGTATATATTCTATCTATGTATTATCTATATGCCTTAATAAAGAATGCAAATAAGCCATCTAGTTAATTTCTAACACTTTCAGTAACTAAGGGAGTTTGACTATTGACAACATGAGTTGGTAAAAGATAAATACTGTTCATGACTTCAAAGCAGTTCCTTGATCTTACCAAGTTAATTCAAGGAGAGCTAGCTGTGTTTGGGAAGATAGAAGAATCAAACTTTATTTAAATCTCTTACCCTAAAAAGTTCCTTAGAGACACAACCAGACATGAGATATCATGTACCTTTTTTCTTGCACTATCAATCATGAGTGACTGGGTCTCTAGACTTTCCCAACATTTCAATTATTTCTCACTCCAGGATCCCTGTGACAAAGAAGTATTGTCCTATTGATTCGTCTCTTGGGATGGCACAAGTGGGGTGAAGTAGACATTCTTCATCAGATTAAAACTGTAAATTTTTCTTTTGTCAGTTCACACTCAGTTAATGAAATGAAGTTCTCTTGTGGCTTGGAAAGTTTTATTTCTCTTGTTTTGATTAATAAATATTCTTATTCAATTATACAACATATTTTTTAGCCCTCAAGTATCAGTAGAATAGGTACTTAAAAAAAAAAAGGTCTCTTTTTTCCACAGTCAAATTAATAATTTCTTCATATGTTCCCCTGCACATTGGATATAATATATATGGACAGTAAACATAATTTTACATTGTTTGGATCATGGTCTCCCTTGTTTGGATCATGGTCTCCCTTGAGAATGAAACTTACGCTTTAAACCTTGACTGTACACCTTTCCTATGCTATTGGACTAAACACCTAAAACGGATTGTTAAGTATATATGATTCAAATTTGACAGAACTTATTTGAACTGTGTTGAGTTTTATTTGAATTTCCACAGACAAGTGTGTCTCCAAAGAGTTATAAAATATTTTTAACAGGTGAATCCATATTTAGATAGAGCACTTAATACTGTTCAATCATAATTTATAATAGTTCTCTAAATTAATATTGATTTACCTTTATGTTTACTATACCAATTTTCTTCTGTAATTTCCCATTGGAAATATTTACCACTTCCCCTTTAGGGCTAGTTTAATGTTACAAAAACACAAGGTATGCACCAAATTTAGAGACTGAAGTCATTCCTCAATGGTCAATTTTATGTTTTAATGGAGCAGAATTCATGGTTAAATGTCATGCAGGAATTTAGAGTGTGTCTAAAGGAATAGAATCCCAGCATCTTAGTATTGATAAGACAACTCTTCCACATCTTAAAACTTTGCACATATAAGGCCAGCCTCTTAAAAGGAATGGGCACTGTCCTCTCTGAGACTATCATCTCAATGTTATCCTTGTTGTTTAAAGACAGAAACATAAAATCCCCTTCTCAGTCTTTTGCTTTTGACTTCCAGAATGTTCCCTGGATTCATCCTACATAAGACAAATTTGCAGTCCTTGCTACACTATCCAGGTCCCAGACACCATTTCTAGAAAACTTGATATTTAAGGTCTCCCTAGTGGCATAAGGGGTTAAGTTTAAACACCATGAAAAGATCAGCAGCCACTTCAGCATGAATTTGATCCCCTGCCAAGGAGCTAACCCACATGGTACAATAGACCTCTCCTATCTCACCTGATGCTCCCTTCAGCAAGTGTATTTCAGTCATCCTTGTTCTGCTCCCCACTCAGTCTCTGGTGAAACCTCTTACTACCTACCTCCACATCTCTGACCTATGCCCCAGCTCTTATATGCATAAATAAATCAAATAAATCTTAAAAAAAAAAAACAACTTGATGTCTAAGTAGCAGATGGTATTCCTCAATGTTCTAACCATAATTCCTTAAAAATAATTATTTTATAGTTATTATTCATTTATCTTTTATTTATGATCAGTTTTATAATTTATGTCTACTTATCTGTTTCTCCCAATGTTAACAGAAATTTTCTGAAAATATTTCATCCTAATAGTATATAGCCATTAATTGCCGTGAAGACAAGTGAATGAGTGATAATATTATGATAGTCTGGGATGAGTCGGCCATGAAAATCAACACTCTACCTTTTTTTTTTTTTTAAAGGGGTTATTTATTTGTGCATACAGAACTGGGATACAGACCAGAGGTTCAGGGGCAGTGAGAGGATTCACCAGAGACAGAGTGAGGAGCAGGACAGGTAGATCATCAAAGTACACTGCTGAGGGGAGCAGCAGGTATGTCAGGAGAAGTCTGCCCTGTCATGTGGATCACCTCCAGGGCAGGCGGGGATCAAACTCATGTAGAAGTGGCTTTAGCTTCTTAGTGCTGTGCTTTAATGTACTGTGCCACCAGGAAGGGCCCCAGACACTGTACTTTTTTAAAAATTTATCTAATGTATTCCTAAAAGAGCTTGAGTATAGGCCAGAGATATGGGGGGAGGGTTGAGAGGATTCACCAGAGACATATTGGAAAGCAGAACAGGTGGACTGGCTGAAATATACTGCTGAAGGGAGCAGTGGGTGAGATTGGAGAGGTCTGCTGTGTCATGTGGGCCAGCACCCAGGCTGGGGATTTAACTCTTGCTACAGTGGCTGTGGATTGCATCATAGTGCTGAGACTTAACCCCTTGTGCTACCATGTAGGCCCGATGAAGATTCTGTTTCAATTGTCTTATGTTGACAGAAATAATCAGTGAGCAAGCTAGGGAGTCGTTTAACCAAGCAAACATTATCTGATACATTTACTTTCTATTTCTTGGGGTCATATAGAATAAAAATATCAAACAAAGAGATAAATGATCTTATCTGAGATCCAAGAGACATGAATTCAGAGGAAATGAATTACTAGTGTTCTGGGAATACACAATATTTGTTTCCCAGCCCAAATACAGCACTAATAACTTACCCAGTAAATTTAGAAAACTTGTCTCCCAGCTACTGAACCACATCCACATCCAGAGCAATACTTAATCTTCAGCTTGATTTTTTTTTCCAAAATAAAATAATCATCCAGACAGAAAATCATTAAGGAAAGAGTTGCAAGTAAATGTAAAGAAAATAAGAACACTTTTAAGGGGCCAGTGTAGGGAAGAGCCAAGATCCATAGGACAAGGTAGGACAGATCACTTCCAAATTCACTCCATGGAGAAGTCACAAAAATAGAAGGAAGAGATTGGTCCCAGTCACCCAGAAATCCTTCCATTTTAATTCTCCATATTGAGCTTCAATTTCATGCATTGGATGAAATGTTTGAGACAAAGTTAAATGACAAAAAATCAGAAACAATGACAAGAACAATTCTGTGTAGAATATGCACCACTGACGTTTAAGTGAGCATTATTTCTGAATATCATCTAATGAGCTGGCTCAGGCAAGGGTTAGCATAGTTAAACTGAGAGTCAGGGTTCAGCCTTCAGTATAACTTTAAAATATTTACAATAAGATGCCTTGAAAGACATTCATAATCTTTCTCCTGACATACAATTCTGACCTATTTCCTGTCCTCCATTATTCCCTAGGCTCAAGCTACGCTAAGTATAGTCAAATTTTTAAATCTGAATTCAACGTTTTATAAGTGCTAATAATTTTCCATGTGAAATTTATCTTTACATACTTTTCTAGAGCTGGCAAGACTTCTGCAGCATTTTATGATAATTCAGTTCAAATATTTGAATACTTATTAGGACTTTTTTTTTTAAGGTTTACTTATATGCATACAGAACAGGGGTACAGGCCAGAGGTATAGGGATGGTGAGAGGCTTCACAAGAGACAAAGTGGGGAGCAGAATAGGAGAGTAGGCAGGCCAGACATCAGAGGTCTGCTGGGCTATGTGGGTCACCTCCAGGGTTGGGATAGAATTTGCACTAAAGTAGCTGCAGCTGGCTTGCAGTGTTGCATTCTAACTCATTGTTTCACCAGGGAGGGCCCCGGACTTTTCCACATTCTTAAGAACTTTGCAATGTTTCTCTAACACACTTAATTGCACAGTTTTATAAAATAGAACATGAGACGAAAGCTATGTGTACTGCTTGTGTGTGTGCATACATGTGAGGTTACGTCTTCAAGAAGATAAACTATGTCAAGTTTAATTCTCATGTTGTTTAGCACTGTTTCTTCAAACTGTTAATTTTCTGTCAGGTTGATCTGTACATTGGTGAGAGTGTTAAAATTCCCTACCAATATTGTATTGCTTTCAATATGGATTTTCTGATTTGATTATTGTTGCCTCATGTTTTTTGATATGCTCCTTTGATACATATATAAGTGTTATGTGTTCATGATCTATTGCTTTCTTGATCATGTTATAATGCACATCTATCTTTCTTGCTACCTATCTTTGCCTTGAAATCTACTTTATCTGAAACAATCATGGCTTTTCCTGCCTCTTAGGAATTTTCCATTTGCTTTCAGGATCATTTTCCAAGATTTACCTTGAGCCTATGTTTATAGTTGTATCTAAGGTGTGCTTCCTGGAGATGAAATACTTTGTTTCATGTTATAACCAATTTATCTTTTGATTGGTGAGTACAGTTCATTTATATATAGTGTAATTATTTATTGATGTAATTTTGTTTATGACTTTCTTTGGTTTGTTTTCCATTGTTTTTGGATTTTCAGGTTGTTTATTTGCTTGTTTGTCTTGTATTCACTTGGTTAATATAAAATATCTCCTTTCTATATTTTTAAGGGGATTTAGTATTTGCAAACTCAGCTACAATTTATTAGGTAAGACTTTTACTTTCCCCTCAAATGAAGGAGAGTCTTGCAGGATATAATTTTCTTGACTGGCAAATTTTAAGTATTTAAATGTGTTGTTACATTCTCTTCTTGCCTGCTTTATTTCCTCAGATATTTCAGAAGTAAGCTTCATGGGGGCAGCTTTAATGGCTATCTCCTCCATCTCTTACGCTACCATCAGTATTCTTTGTTTTAAAGTACACACACACACACACACACACACATGCATGTATGTATAAAATCATTTGATTACATATATGTATAAAATCATTTTGATTACATATATGCATAGGTGTGTGTGTATTCATTCACATTATTCTTCATTTTGTACATTTTTTTTTCATCTCTGGTGTAATTCCCGTGGCCTTCCCACCAACATTTCACCCATGTGCCATCACCATAGTACTGTGTACTCTTCCAGTCCCAGTTTTGATCCTGTTCCCCTCTCCTCCTCTCCTCCTCCATAGAATATCTCTGGATCATAGTTATTAGTTGATGTTTTTTTTTTTTATGTTTTACAATTATATATGTGTGTGTGTGTGTGTGTATAACCACACAATTATATATAATCAATATAAGTGATTATATATGATATATATGAGTGATTTATATGTATATCTGTATACATATGTGTGTATGTGTATGTGTGTGTGCGTGTATAAACTATTGTTTATCTTTTTTTTTCCTGATCTCTTACTGGAAATGATCATGCTTACTAAAATAAGCCAGAAAGAAAAAGCAAAATACCGTAAGTATCATTTGATTTTATCATGTCTTGAACTCAGGAACATTTCAAAACATGTCATTTTGTAGTTCTTATTACATTTAAATTACCAGATGTTCTTGTAGCTTCACAGATTTGTATTTAGATCCTTCCTTCAACTTGGGAGGTTTTCATACATTACTGCTTTGAATCAACCATCTAGTCTCTCTACTCTCTTTCCCTTCTAGAACATTCAATATTCATACATTGTCTTTCTTAATAGTGTTATTCACTTGTCAAATCTTTCTTCATTTTCTTACCTTGTGTTCTATTTCTTTTTTCCACTTGTATTCTTTGTGAGTTACCATATTTGAGTCTTTAAGTTGATCTTATATGTTTCATAGCTTTCTCCAGAACTTCTTACCACCTCTAGTGATATTTTCACATTCTAAACCTATGTTTTTTTTTATTTAAAGCTTGACTATCTTTTTTGTTAGTTAATTTTACTTTTTAATGCATTCATTTGTTTTTATAAGTTTTCTTGTTTATATTTGCTCAACTTTTCTGTGTTTTCTTCCATTTCTTTAAATTTCTTCTTTATGACCATTTTCACCTCTATATATGATGAGAAGAAAGGATCCTCCAAGTATCTGCAAATGGATTCTGTTACCTTGTGGTGACACATTACACTGAGGAATGATGGCCCTTTGTATATTTATCTGTCTGCATAGTTGCTACTTACCATACACACACAGACATACACACACACACGTGTGTGTGTGTGTATTTTTTAATGTGCCCTTAACAGTAAGTTAGAGAGTATAGAACTACTTTGTTATTTTGCCAGTAGATGGTGTTTTGTTCATTTTTATTTTTTTAAAGATTTTCTCTGGTTTATTAAATTTTATATATCTCTGGAAGAGGTCATGCTTAGTTAAATAAGCCAGAAGTAAAAAGAAAAAATACCAGATGGTTTAATTTATAACAGGAGCATTAGGGAATGGGGGGAGTAATAATAATGAACAACTATATACCAGAGACATTTTATGGGGTTGGAATGGAGAATGGGATCAAAAACAGGGGTGGGAGTGGAGAAATGGGGAGGAGAGTACACGGGATTATGGTTATTGCACATGGGTAAATGGTGATGGGAATTCCACAGAAATTGCAACTTAGATGGAAATGGGCATAAAATGATATAAAAACAAGCTACTATGATAATAAAAAAATTACAATGTAGAAAAAGCATACATGTGGCCATGTGTACTTTGAATGTAAGGGAACTTTATCTACAACTGCTGAGTCAGAATGTTGGTGATATGTCTGGGTGGGCCTAGGTTCTGGTGAACACTGGTGTGTGGAAACTGCCTCATGTTTTGCACACCTAATAGCCCACTTCTCTGAGTTCATAAACCCATGTTTCTGCAATTAGTACATTATCAACATGCCTCACAGTGTCAGTAATAGTCCTAAGGAGAGGCATAAAGGGAACGCAGTTCAACACACTGTATCTATCAAAGATGACCTGGTCTCCTCCACACCTCTCTCCTCCCAGCCATGGGTGAGCTTTTGTTTCATTCAGTTCATCCATCTCCAGGGTTACTGACCAACACAGGTCCTCAAATCTCAGAGTTTCACAATACACAGTAGGATTTTGTTATAGTCTGCAGTCACAATGCCTCTCTTTGAACTCCACAGACCTTTGGCTGTATGAAGTTGGATTTGTTTTTTCAAAATGCCCTTTAGTGCAGTCTGATTGGTCTCCAATGTCCATAAGGATTCCAATATCACCCTAAGTCATGGGACCACTGGGTTTAGTGCCTTCTAGATAACTTCCTAGTTTTCATCCCAGGAATAAAACTGGGAATATCCTCTGGTTCTAGTCTTTCAAATATAAGTTTTCTAAGCAACTATAAGTCACCTTAAGTTATCATACCCACCTAATGCTCAAACTCTCACTCATGCACTGTTACCATCTCAAATAAACAGTAACATTGATCTATACTGATGAAATTAAAAATAATAAGCACCCTTGCTATTCTTTCAATTCTGTAAGTGACATAAGATATTATGTAAAAGTAGCATGCATCCTGAAAAACCAGCAAGAACTAATTAGAAACAGAAAAAAAATTAATTGTGTATAAGTAAGCATTAAAGTTATTTCTTGGAGAAAATTAGCAATGTAGATAAAAACCCTCTCATGCATTAACAAATAATAAGTGAAACTGATAGAGAACATAATAGATAAATGATAACAAATAATAGATAACTATCCTAGAGGAGAGAGTATACATGCACTTATAATTATTACAAAACACAACTAATTATTTGTATGTCATTAATTATTTTATGCTATTAAAATTGAATATATGGGTAGTAGAAGTACTCAATAAATCCAATGTTATATAGTATTAAGTAGCATATAAATCAGTTGCCACAAAAACAGCTCAAAATCTTAGAAGAAAAACAAAACCTTAATTTTTTTGAATATAGTATGAAAGTGAAATGAAAATCTCAGCATTGCCCAAAATATAGCTCAGACAAGTCTTATTTTAAGCACCAATATAAAAATATTTGAATAGCATATCAATAAGCAAAATTCAATGATAAATGAAAATGTATACTCTCATAATGAAATAAAATTTATTCTAGAAATACAATCTGTTACCTTGTACAAGTGTTTTGAACACAGCTATTGCAAAAAGAAGTTAAAATAATACTGTGTTTCTTAGGTTTAAACTCCATTGTGTGATTTACAAGAAGAACCAATCTGGAAAAAATGCAAAATAACAAAATTTTCTTGAGACCATCAGAGAACTAAAGTAGCAAGGCAAATCATTCACTCAAATTCATAGAAATACAGGCACTATCAGAGAAAAAAAAAAGATTGCAGCATATTTACCTGATATGGGAACTCTAAATGTCATGTAAGTCAGAAGATTCAATTACAGTGTTTGACAAATAGCTAACAGTTGATGGTCTACCATGAAAATGTCAAGTCCCTGGGGCCCATATAATATAGTAAAGTTTCCAAATTCTTGGAAACTTTTTTTTTTTCCTCAGGAATACCATCAAGTGCTCATAGATAAGTAGGGAGGAAAAAAACTTCCAACATAATGTCTTGTGAAGAGGAGTGGTAGATTTTGCTTTAATTCCACCTCCTTGACCAGGGTTAGCCTATGATCCACTTTAATCATAGCAATTATTGTTACATTTTTTTATTGAGGTAACATTGTTTTACATTGTTGTATAGAACAATTTTGGAAGTATAGAACCTCTTGATCCTGGTGATGTTACCATATCACTCCTAACACCAGAACAGGCCTAGCCAACCTTCATAGTTCATTATGTTCATTCCACACATTCATATTGCCTTCTCTTTTCCTAGTGACTCACTTTTAATAAATAGGGTAGAAATGTAAAAATATGGAAGCTTTACTATAGAGAAATCTGGTAGATATCACCTTAAACAAGTCATCATTTTGAAGTAATATATCTTTTTTTTTTTAAAGATTTATTTATTTATGCATACAGAGCTGGGGTACAGGCCAGAGGTGCAGGGGCGGTGAGAGGATTCAGCAGACACAGAGTGGGGAGCAGAACAGGCAGAATGATGAAGTACACTGCTGAGGGGAGCAGCGGGCGGGTCAGGAGAGGTCTGCCGCGCCATGTGGTCACCTCCGGGGCAGGCGGGGATCGGGGATCGAACTCATGCAGAAGTGGCTTTAGCTTCTCAGTGTTGTGCTTTAACCCGCTGCACCACCAGGGAGGGCCCAATATATCTTTTTTAATGACAAAAACACTTCATTGAATCAGCAATATCATCATAACACCAGAAAAATATATATTAGGGATATTTGACAAAATATTTAAGTATTCTGCAGAAGTGTCAAAATAATAATAAAAAAAGACATAAAACTTCAAAACTATCTCCAATTAGATGAAACTGAACAGATATAAGGACTAAATAAATGTGGTATCCTGATAAGATCAGGAAAAAGTGTTTTAAGTGAAAAACAGGGCCCTCCCTATTTTTGGTTGACTGGCAGCACTGCAAAGCCAATCACAGACTCTTCAGTGAGAGTTCAGTCCCAGTCCCAGAAGTGATCCAGATGGTACAACATACCTCTCTTGTCTCACCTGCTGTTCTCCTCAGCAGTGCACTTGTCGATCTGCCTGTTTGGTCCCTCACTCTGTTTCTGGTGAATCCTCTTGCCGACCCTGCAACTCTGGCTTTCAACCCAGTTCAGTATGCATAAATAAATAAAATCTATAAAAAATAAATTAGTGGAAAAATTGTCAAAATAGTAATAGTTAGCTGTTTATTGAATAGTATTATATAATCCCACCTTAGTTTTTAAAAAATCAACCATGATTATATAAGATGTTAATATGAAGGAGGCTGGATAGTAGGTGTCTTTTAGTGTTCTGTACTCTTTGCAATTTATCTGTATGTACATCTAAAGTAATCTTAAGAAATCTAAGTTAAATTAATGTCTTTAAAATATGAAATATTTCACAAACTCACTTATTATAGGATAAATTCAAATTAAAATTACATTGAGACATTTTTTATATATGAGCTGTCAAAATGTGAAATTACTATGTCATACACTTGGACAGTGCATAAAATGGAACTATTACATATTCTTGGAAGGAATGCAAAATTATATAGTCACCATAGGGAAGAAATTGGAGATATCTGGAGGAATGGGATATAAATTTACCTTAGTTTATAAATCCTGCTTTTAATAACTATAAAAATACAATTATCCAAAAAGAATAGTTTTCATTACAACTATGTTTGTAATGATTTGTAAAATTTATTGGTAAAGTAAATTTATTGGTAAAGTACTTTATATATATATAAAGTACTTAAAATGTTAGTAAACATGAAAGTCACTGTCTAATTAGATGTACATTTTGGTATATTATGAGTTTCTAAGAGGACATGAAGGGTCTCTGATGTGAAGTAGTTACCAGAAAAGTCTATAGCAGGTAAAAAGGACAGAAATATGTGTAAAATATATCTTGTTTGTAATTCTGGAGGGGAGAAAAGATAAGGGTATAAGAGGAAAAGATACAAGACAGTATTTTCAAACTAAAATCTAGAGATAGAATATATTTAAGTGCTAACTCAAGAAAATAAGTTTGAGAAAGAAAAAGGTAAAATAAATAGAACTGAAAGTCAGTATATTCTGAAAATATTTTGCTAAGTAATGTTGAATAAAAATATTTTATGTTTATGTATTTTAAAAGTGAAATTTGAGAAGAAATTCAATGTATGCTATAATTAAAAAAAAAAAAAACAATGGCATTATAATATGGTGAGTATCACAGAGGTAACTGACATTTCCATAAACATTGTTTATATATTAAAGGCAGAATTTAGTTTAATGTTACAATAAAATCTAGGCCTCAATTCATCAACTCATCAATTCATCAATTTATGGTAGTAATATTGTATAACTATTTTGTTTATATAATAGAAAATACAAATTAATAATATGTCTTTGTTGTCAGGAACCAATATTTTCATGTAAGAGAAAACATAAAAAAAATGAGTAAAATACATATCAATATTTTTTTATTTAAAAGTCATAAAACTTACACTTCTAAATTACATGCATTTTAACTCTTTCTGCTAACTAAGTATGATGTTTTAGAAAGAGGTAGGGATTAATTCTCATCTTATAGATAGCTGTTGAACTGGGGTTTGCTGACCTGCACATATGTTGAACTCTCTAATCTCCCAAGCTTACTTATTATTTTTGAGCATGTTGGGCTGAGTTTAGCAATTTAAATTAGAAGTGTAAGTTTGTAATTTTGGAGAGTAGTGTTACAACAGGAACACTAGTTACCTCCTTGCTTAATTTTCATTTGCATTATTTCCTATGAAAAGGTAAGCCACCTTCCATATAATATGAAATCCTGCAAGAAAAGACCTCCGGCCAATAGCCATGTGAGTGAATTTTCATAGAAAAAAATTCAGTGAGGGCCTTCCCTGTGATGCAACTGAATAAAGCACAAAACTGGGAAGCTTGTCTCAGCCCCTTTGGTGGGAGTTAAATACATGGCCCTGGGGATGATCCACATGACACAACAGACCTCTAATGTCTTGCCAGCTGCCCCCCTCAGCAGTGTACTTCCTCAATCTGCCTGTCCTGCTCCCCGCTCTGACTCTTTTGAATCCTCTCACCTCCCTGAACCTCTGGCCTGTACCCCAGCTCTGTGCCTGGATGCATAAATAAATGTATTTTTTTTTCTTTAAAAAAAGGAAAAGATTCAGTTAAGTATGGCTTGCTCTTGTTGACACTAAGACTTAATTGATAAGAGATAAGAGAATCTTTCTTTTTATAACTGGACACAAAATAGTTAAAGTGAGAGAAAGCATGAGAAGGTTGTGTAAACTCAGGGCCTTCCCTGATGACACAAGGAGTTGGAGTGCAGTGTAAGGGGGTTAGATGTAACCGCTTCAGCAAGAGTTTGTTTCAGCAAGAGTTTGATCCCTGGCCAGGGAGGTAACTCACATGGCCTGCGTCCATGTCTCCACCACTGCTGAGCAGTGAACTTCCTCAATCTGTTCTGCTCCCTGCTCTATCTACGTTGAATCCTTTCACCTCTGGCCTGTAACCGTTTTGCATGCATAAATAAATAAATCTTTAAAAATGAAAAAAGAAAGTTGTGTAAACTCTAAGGTGATAATTCACTTAGGCAAGCATCTGTAATAGATGCCAGTATTAGATTAGGTAGAAACATTTTCAATGGAAAGACTATCTTGTTAACAAGTGAACTAATTGATTAATCTGAATTTTCTAATCACAAATAGCATACAGGCTATATTTTATTCTCTGGCCTACCAATCAGCCAACCAGTCCAATAAACAGAAAAACCATTTTTTTTTAAATCAGTGATTTTTGAATTTACAGTGTAATTGTACTTATAGTTATAACTTTATGTAGGAAGTGACATGTTTATTAAGATTAGAATAGAAGGCCTCCTTTGTGGCTTAATGGATTAAAGAGTAGCACTGAGAATTGGCCAGGGCTGCCTCTGTGCAAGTTCAATCCCTGACCCTGAGGTGACCCACATATCGCAGCAGATTTCTCCTGTCTCCCCTGTTTCTCTCAGCAATGTACTTCATCAATCTACATGTTCTGCTCCTCACTCCGAATCTGGTGAATCCTTCCACAGCCCTTGCACCTCTGGCCTGTACCCCCAGTTCTGTATGCATAAATAAATACATTTTTAAAAGAAATGTAATAATAAAATGAAAAAATATATAGATACACACATATGTATGCATAAAACTACATAGTATCTTGGATCACCATTAAAATAAGAGAATGGGGAGGTAAATATAATTATGTGGACGTGTCTATGCATAACTTACTGCTACAATTTTAATATGGAAAATTGAATTCATAATTGTGACTAAATTCCGGAGAAGTCTCACAACAAGAGTAGTCATTAGAGGGCATAAGAGCACAGTGGAGTTTATGGGAAAGTGAAAGTTTCTAAGGTTCTGGCAGCACTCCATTTCTTTACCTGCATTGCATGGCCATTTACTATAAATTTAGTTAATGTACACTGCTTCCAATCTTTTATTATACTCTACTTGTAGGCTTTATGCACTATTCTGTATATGGTTTGTAGTTCTGAATGGAAAAATAAACAACAACAAAAAACTTGTTTGTTTATGAAACAATTCTGACAGATGAGACCATGTTGGCATTTTTATTATTATTATTATTATTAGGAAAGAGTCAATCTATGACTCTTATTTGGCAACTGTGAATTTATATATATATATATATATATAGTATTTGAATATATATGACATTTGAATTTCTAATTGTGATATCATCAACATAGACAGCTAAAAAGATAGTTTAAAATATTTATTTTTGAATAGTAGTACTAGGAATGAACTAGGAAACTTTCCTTTTTGATTTGATTTCTGCAATGTTTGAAGTTTTGACTTACCATATACTTATAGTTTTCTGAGGGCAAACAGACAAAAATATTTGCAAAGTAAAGATAGGAAGTGACTCCAGAGGAACTGCAGTACCAATTTTTTAATTTGAAAATTATAATATTTGCAAAAATTCCAAAATATATGTTGTGCTGTTCAGGTAAAGAGAAAAATGTGTGGGTAATCAGAGATATGTTTTATAAGGGAAACTCTTTATATTGACCTCTACAACCTCTACATTGACCACACATAGCACATACATTATTTTATTCTCCAGCTTGAGATCTGTCTACCTTCACCATGAGGCTACAACTGTTACCATATTGTTTACTGAATATACTCTTAGCCCTTCCCCTGTTTTTTAGAGTAACTTTTTGTTAACAAATATTTTCCAAATATTGGTCATTATACTTTTTGCTCCCATTGACCAGTCTGGACTCCAAACTATATTGTACTTCCATGCACAGAAATATGATGAAGACAAAATATCACTTTGGGCTCAAATTTCAGCTTTCTACTAGAACACAAAAGCTGGGAACACATAAACAAATTACACTATTATGGGTCATATAGACTTTGCTATGTATTTCATACCTCTTAGCAGTAAAAGATGAGCTATTACATGGGTAAAAAATAATAAGAAAAAAGACAAACTATCATATATCAATTCAGAAAAGTCATCCCAATTTATACTTTTAAATATATATTTTTACTTATTCATACATACAAAAATTGGGGTGTAAGCCAGAGGTGTGGAGGGTGAGTGGATTCAACAGAGACAGAATGGGGAGCAAAATAGTAAGATCTATTGAAATACACTGCTGAGGAGGCTGTGGGCAAGACAGGAGTGGTCTCCTCTGCCATGTGAGCTTACTCCTTGGCAGAGTACAAAACTCATTCTGCAATGGCTGGAAATAGCTTGATAGCACTGATGTTTTGATGACTGAACCATTAAGGAGGGCTCCCCCACAAATCATATATTTTGTGTCTGTGGGGAGGGGGGGGAATTGGCAGATAATAACTCCACTGCTCAACACTATTTTGGAAGTGAAATCACTTTTTTTAATGATCACATCATTATGCAAATCTTGGTACAAAACAATAATATTTCTGGTTTAATCTAAATGATGCTGGGAAATTGATTACTTTGAAAAATATTTACATAGATATAGTTTATTAATATTTATTTCATTAAAATATTACAGAAAAATGTCACCTAAAGTCTGTTTGCAAGCATAATGGTGAAAATGTCATAAATATAAAAATAAGTCCTTATTAAATCTAGCTTAAAATAATTTTACAACTTTTCTTCATCATATATAACAAAAGGTAATGACAAAGATTTTGAGGAAAACATACCATATTAAAGCTGGATGAGAAAAATTCTCTACATACAAAAGCTAATGAAGAGAATTGACATATCTCTGAAGACTAATAAGATTAGTAGTTGTTTGAGTGTGGAGAAAGGAATGGAAATTGACTTAAAGCAGGAACAAGGAATATTTTGTATGCGATGAAATATTATTAAATTGCATAATGATGCTCATACATCTATAAGTTTACTGAGATTGTTGACTATTCTACTTACAATATTTGATCTTGTGGTATGTGATTAGATTGTTAGTTGATTAAAGTAATAAGCTAAGTAACAAAACATGAATAAAGCCATGTTTCATCTCTGAAATAGAAAAGGATGGATGTCGGGCTCTCCCTGGTGGCTCACCGGGTTGGAACACTGTACTGCAAAGTTAAGCCAAGCCATGGCCGCGTTCAGTTGGAGTTCGATCAGTGCCCCGGTGTTGATCCACATGGCGTGGCAGATCTCTCCTGTCTCACCCTCGTGTCGATCTGCCTGTTCTGCTCCCCTTTCTGTTTCTGGTGAATCCTCTCAAAGCCCTTGCACCTCTGTCTGTACCCCATTTCTGTATGCAAAAATAAATAGATAAACAAACAAGCAAATAAATAAAAATAAAATAAAAAGATGGAAGTCATCATTCTCACTGCTACAAGTAAAAGAGAAACTGGGCCCTCCCTGGTGGTGCAGCAGGTTAACGCACAGCACTAAGAAACTAAAGCCACTTCAGCATGAATTCAATCCCCACCCCAGAGATCCACATGGCACAGCAGACCTCTCCTGGTCAGTGCGTTGCTCCTCTCATCAGTCTTCTCAGCCGGCCTGTTCTGCCAGCCTGTTCTGCTCCCCACTTTGCTACTGGTGAGTCCTCTCACATCACCTGCACTCTGGCCTGTACCCCAGTTCTGCATGCATGAATAAATAAATCTTAAAAAAAAAAAATAGAGAAACTGAAAATAAATTAGCTTAGATCCATGAGGGGAAAAAAGGAGCTGTGAGATTTTAGTCCCAAAATCTGAAGTGTCAGATACACCTAAAGAAGGAGGAAAAAAAAAATCTTACCTAGATTAGAAAATAATATTGGCAAAAATTGGTAGAAACGAGTATTAAGTGTATCAAATTATGGGTACTAACTATGGACTGATGTCTAAATGATAGGCTCGGGGTCCCACAAAATTGGCAAAATTGGGTAGGATTTTATCTTTTTATGTTTTCCATAAATAACAAATAGTGATTCTCCAAGGAAAATAATTTTGGCAGAGTTTTGTCTTATTTGAAAGAGGATGTTTTATACCACCAGGAATCAGCAATTAAAGGAAAAAGAAAGGAAACACGGAGAGGTGGCAATAAGGAGCAGGTAGCTGGAAAGCCTTATTACTAGAAATACTTGAAATTAGCAAATCCATATTATAGGGCTGATGCATAATTAAAGATTTAGAAACGTTTGTTCCCTTTCCTATGCAGTTTCCTACCCCCACACCACACCTGCAGAGCAACATAATAAAAGTAGATTATTTTTAACACAGCTGAAAAGCTCACTCTCTGAGGAGGAATGCGTAAGTCCAGAGAGCAAAGAGGTGACACAAACGGGAGCTACATGAGGATGCAAAACTCTGACAGCTAGAACTCCAACAAACATTAAATACAGACCAGTTCCAGATGGATTATCAAAAGGTTTACCTTCAAATATTATTACCCAATTTAACATACCCAGCTTTCAATAACTGATGAACCCAAGGCAAGCGTAATAGTAAATGGTGAAAAACTGAAATATTTACTTCTAAGATCATGTCTAAGAAAAGGATGTCCACTTTAATCAGTACTATTCAGCATAGTATTGGAATTATAATTAATACAATAAAGTAAGAAAGAGGTAATAAATTAATTTATATTGAGAATGATTTAAAAGTGCTATTATACAGATGTATAATATACATAGAAAATACCAAAGACACTGCTGAAAATGAACATTAGAAACATAAATAAGTGCACTAAATTAGCAGGTTACAAAATCAATTTCCAAATATCAGTTTCGTTCCTATATATATGTAAACAATGAACTAAAAGAGAAAAAAAAAAAGCCCTTTACTATCACATCAAAAATAATTAAATGCCTAGGAGAACATGAAAGGTCTTACAGTAAAACTTAAGACATTGTTAAAAGAAAAAGAACACATTAAAAAAATATATGAAACATTCCCCACGCTCATAGATTGGAAGAGTACACCTTGGTAAAAGGAAATTCTTAAACAAAGCAATATACAGATTTAATGAAATGTTTATCAAAGTTTTTTTTTTTTTTAGATTTATTCATATAGAACTGGGGTACAGGCCAGAGATGCGAAGGGTGAGAGGATTCACCAGAAAGAGAGTGGGGAGCAGAACAGGCAGACCAATGAGGGGAGCAGTGGGCGGGCCAGGAAGGGTCTGCGGCGCCATGTGGTCACCTCCCGGGCAGACGGGGATCGAACCCTTGCTGAAGTGGCTTAAGCTTCTCAGTGCTGTGCTTTAACCCACTGTGCCACCAGGGAGGACCTATCAAAGTTTTAATAGCATTATTCATAGAATTATGAAGCATTATTGAAAGGCATAAGGAACCACAAAATAACCCAAAATCCATGGGTTATTTTTTGCCATTTTGACAAAAAAAGAGGAATGGATATATAACATTCCCCAACTGGAAACTATACACATAAATATAGTAATAATAATAAAAAAAAGTATGATATTGGAATAAATGCAGACATGCAGAATTGAGAATATGGTTGAATCTACACTTACAGGAATGTTCAGCCCTATTTCAAAAATGGGTATATTAAGCAGAAAAAAAAATCTGTAAGTTTATGAATCATGTGAACAGCAATATCACACATATTGATCAAATTATTTATAGAATGACTCATGAGTAGCAGAATGCCCATACGTATTAAATCTGCCTGGGCAGCAGACCTCTCCTGACCTGCCCACAGCTCCCCTCAGCAGTGTGCTTTGAGATCTGCCTGTTCTGCTCCCCACTCTGTCTCTGGTAAATCCTCTCACTGCCCCTGCATCTCTGATATGTACCCCATTTCTTTATGCATAAATAAATAAAAATTAAAGTTTACTCCCGGATATTTCATTATTTTGGGTACAATATAAATGGTATACGTATATATTTAATTTCTCTTCTAATCTATTGTTTACAGGAATACAGCTACTTTTTGAGTATTGATTTTGTATCATGCAACTCTTATTATCATTTATTATTTTAATAGTTTAGAGTATGATTGTTTGGATTTTATTAATATTTTATGTAGCTTGCTATTATTTATACTGTATCTTCTTTTTTATTTTGATCTATTTTATATATTTTTATTGACTTTTTTTTCTCTAGCTAGAACTTCCATTATTAGGTTTAGTACTGATGATAGTGGACATCTTTGTCCCATTTACAATCTAAAAGTAAAGCTTTAATTTTTCACCATTGGGTTCAAAGTTGACCTTGTGTTCATCGAATGTGGACATTATTTTTTTTTAATTTTTTTAAAGATTTATTTATTTGTGCATACAGAACTGGGTCACAGGCCAGAGGTGTAGGGACGGTGAAAGGATTCACCAGAGACAGAGTGGGGAGCAGAACAGGTAGATTAATGAAGTACACTGCTGAGGGGAGCAGCGGGCGGGCCAGGAAAGGTCTGCCACGCCATGCGGTCTCCTCTGGGGCAGGCAGGGATCAAACTCATGCTGAAGTGGCCTTAGCTTCTTAGTGCTGTGCTTTAACCCTCTGCGCCACCAGGGAGGGCCAGAATGTGTACATTATCATGCTAAGGTAAGTTTTGTTTTTTGTTCACATTTTATGGAAAATTTTTAGCATAAATGGATGTTGGATCTTGGTATTCATTGTAATGATCATGCAATATCTTTCAAGGGAGTGTGTATCTACATAACCTCTGTTCATCTCTCTCTATTGTCCTGGCTGTGCTGACAGTTCTAACAGCAGCGGTTTCTGCTCCAGATCAAACCCCCAGATTTCTCTCTGCACCCACATCCTGTCAGTGTAGCATGAATCTCCTCATTGTTGATCTTCTGTAAGGATTACTATTTTTAGCTGCCCAAGGGCTAATCAGTCTGATTCTGCCCATGGGGCTATATTGAGCCCATGACCTACTTGTTGGCTACTCCAGTAGCAGTGGCTGGTGGGAACCATGCTTTGTTTTTGGCTCCCTGAGCTGGTGGCTGGAGGCCACTAGTCTCATGTGGCTGGCAGTTGGAGGCCAGGTCTTACAGATGGTAGCCAGGAGTGCCTGTGCCTTTGCAGATGGCCCCTGGTGGCTGGTTGTCAGCTAGGCTCTTGCAGCTGTTGACTGGAAGCTGGGTTCCTATGGCTAGTAACTGGTGGCTGAGAACAGCTGGGCTCTCTCAATGGGTGGATGGAACCCAGCTTCATTAGTTCATTGGCTTAAGTCTGGGAGTTGACAGGCTGGTGGCCAGACTTAATAAGCAACTGGCAGCTAGACTGTCGCCTCTCCCCATCCTCGGGCTGTTGCTCCCAGTGCACTCTATGGTCTTTTCTCACCTTCAGAATCATTGTCTTTATTGTGTTGCTATGTAGCTGATTTCAAAAAAGAGGAGAGCCTGTATCTTCCCTCTGCTTCTGTCTTGTCACCATCCTTATCTTTCACTTCTGATAATTTTACTTTAAAGTGCCTTGGTGAATGCTGATTTGCATTTAGAATCTTGGTGCTTTTTGGGACATTGATGGTTTTATCTCGAGTAAGATTTAGGCATTTTCAGCTATTATTCTATTGAAAAAGATCTCTGTTCCCTATCACTCTCCTCACCTTCTGGAATACATACTATACTTTTTCATCTTCTAATTGAGTGTATTGCTTCATATAGGGTTTCTTAATTTTTCTGAGATAGTCCTTCTCTCCCTTCTTCAAAGTAGGTGATTGTACACTTGCATCTTCTGCTTCAAAACTCTCTCTTCTACCAGTTTTATTTTATTTAAAAACATACATTTGGCCTCCTTTCATTCACAATTTATTTTTGTGTTCTTATGGTATCTTCAGTTTATTTAATTCACAAAACAAAAATTATTTGTTTCTGGAGCTCTTTCCTAAGATTCTGTCTTTCAGCCTTTTATAACCCCACACTTAACATTTAAAAAGTTGTTACTCTAAATTCTTTGCCAGTTAGGTCACATTTATTTCTGCCCTTTATATGTCTCTGGACTTCTGTTCTCCCATTTTTTCCATCTTTTAGCTATTTCTGGACTTCTGGTCTCCTGTTTTTTTTTTTTTTTTTTTTTTTTTTTGTCTTCCTAGGCATGCTACCTTATTTGGTTTTGGGGAGTTGGGGCAATGTGGGTTTAGTTTTGTCTCACTTATTTGTTACATTCCCCAAAGGAGGGAAGCTAAGATTCTGAGAGCGTTTATGCCCACTCCATCACTGCCCAACTATCTGTGCCTGAGTCTAGGTTAGCGCCACATGCATTGACCCTGTTCCACTGTAATCGTCCTTTCCCTTCCCTTTTATCCGGCCTTCCCAATGGGACAAGTGGTGTTCCTTGTCCCAGACTGAACAAACAACCACTGTACTCCCACCAGCTGCCTGTGGAGTAGTATGTGTATCCATCTGTACCACTCTCTACAAATTGTTCCTCTGGTAATATTCATTGTGCATAGAAAGGACCTGGTGCTTGGCCCCCAGACTGGCCTATTGCCCTGATGACAACTTTCCTTTTTTTTTACTATTTCAGTTACATTCCTCATAGCAGGCCACCAACCTTGGTATGAAACTTTCAGAAAAATCCTATATATCTAAATGATGAATGCCTTGAATTTCTTTTGAGCTAATTTTATTTTATTTGCAGTTGTGTTTAGAGGAGAGAGTGATTTAAATTTCTCTATTTTATCATGTTCTCAAAGATCTGAAAAATGTCATCTAGATATTGGGATGATCATAGTTAATATTTAATGTGAATGAATTAGAAGACTCAATCATAAAATGTAAAGTCTTCATTATCAGTTTTATTCTTTCAATGAAACAACCATTAAAATCTCAGCGACTTATTTTTTTTTTTAAAGATTTGTTTATTTATGCATACAGAACTAGGCTATATGTCAGGGTGCAGTGGTGGTAAGAGGATTAACCAGAGACAGGGTGGGGAGCAGAACAGGCAGATGGACAAAACACTACTGAGGGGAGCAGCAGGCAGGTTAGAAGAGGTCTGCCTCACTATGTGGTCACCTCCTGGGCTGGGGATTGAACTCACACTAAGTTGGCTGTGGCTTGCTTGCAGTGCTATGCTTTAACCTATTGTGCCTCCAGGGAGGGCCTCAGCAACTTATTTTAAAGATGTCTTTAATCTTACTTCAAATTGACAAGACAAAAAACCTAGGCTCACCTGTGCTAGACATAGTGGAGAGCAGAACAGCCAGATGTACTGAAATACACTGCTGAGGTATGGGACTGCTGCGGGTGGACAAGAACAATCTGCTCTGTCACATGGGTGACCTCCCCGGCTGGAATCGAACTCATGCATGCCACAGTGGCTTTGGATAGCTTCATAGTGCTGTGCTTTAACCTGCTGAACCACAAGGGAGGGCTCAGGTATTATTTAAAAGAAAAAATAGATGGAGTACGCTAAAAAAATAAGAACACTTTATTAAATTGTATCTAATCTTTATATGTAATGATATATCAGTTAAAATGACTGTGACATCATTTTTTATGACAAATGAAAACACTTATGATCCAAAATGGTTATGATCTGAGTTGCACATTATAAATTAATTCAAATATCTAAAACTGAAAACAATGAAATATTTACTATTTTGGGGGGGTGGAAGGCTATGTTAAGTTTTAAATGATGACTATTTCCTTGCTTGTACTTTCTTGGTTATCATATACTATTTTGTAATAAATACAAAATTCAATGAAAATAATTTTTCTTCTTTTACTAAGTTAAAATACAGCCTAGACCAAGCTAGCCTTGGCCCATATTGTCAATAAAATGTTCAGATCTTAAGATGATTTATTTCTCTCCAAAAAGGTCAGATAGCTTCCCAGAATACAGATAATTTCAAATTTTACTGCCCCTCTGAGGGCCAACTGAATCAAGCTCTGAAGTAAATAATGATTTTTTTTTAAAGATTTATTGATTCATACAGAACTGGGGTACAGGACAGATGTGCAGGAGCAGTGACAGGATTCATCAGAGACAGAGTGGGGAGCAGAACAGGAAGATTAGAAATGTACACTTCTGAGGGAAGCAGTAGGCAAGACAGGGGAGGTCTACTGTGCCTGGTGGGTCACCTTCTTGGCCAAGGATCAAACTCCTTTTAATGAGATTTTGTTGTGCTGTACTTTAACCGGTTGTGCTACCAGAGAGGACTTATAAAATAATGATTTATATTGACATTTTTCACTCCTCGCGTGTTTATCTCTAGATCTCCTTTAACTTTAGTTTTACAATTTCTGAAGGGTTTAATAGCTTCATTCCCACTAGCCAGACATCTAGGATAGGTGATAAACATAAGTGTAAAAAATTAGAAAGAGCAATATTGATGAAACCATGTAATTGGGGAATTACCCAAATATGAGTGGATCTGAATAGAATTAGAATTAGGAATTTATTTTGAAAACATGAGTATAAATATGAGGTTGTCCCAGTTGGGTAAATAATCAAGTATTGCATATTTATTTATTCTCTAGCAAGTTATTCATAGTGTGTAACATGCTAGGCTTTCAGAGTTATGATAAATAGGTGAGACATATAAACATATGTGACTGAACATACAGGAGTAAAATAAATTCCCACAAGATAAAAAAAGTGTTATAAATATAAACAATATGTATACCATATAGTTAGAAAGTTTTTAGTAAATAAAAAATTCAATAGCAGTGAAAAACTAAAAAAAGAGAAAGGATTTGAAAATAAAATAGTATTTAATAGCAGTTGGTGCAAACTATGCACAGCAACATGCAGCTAGATATTTATCTACATCCTTAAAAATAAAGCAATCCCAAATTATAGTATTTGTTAGTTTCTGCAATATAAATATCCCATCATGGGGAAAATCATGGGGGAAAGATGACACCCATTTTTACACTGTCTTCATCATGTAAATGGCAAAAGCATAGTCAGAGGCAATGCATGCGGAATGTTTTGTATGATTGAATGCATGTTAAATATAATTTAATTCTAATGAAGCTTGCTTATAGCTAGATGACAAACCTTTGAAATATTTAGTTATCACTTTCATGAATTTATATAAGTCAACTTCCACATAACAATTGATATTTTATTTTGAGTATTGCATTGAATATTTTGGAGATAATAAAGTTGAATATATTTGTTTTAAAATAAAGTAAAAGAAGAGGATCCTAGAACAGAACATGATATATGGCTACTTTTAAACTTTGAATACCAACCTCAGGTATTCTAAGGTGGTCATGATTCTTTATTCTACAGAGAGAACTCGAGGACTGTGTGTGTATGCATACATGGTCATGATTTAGTCATCAACATAGTAAAAGTATCATAAATGTTAAAGCTATAGCTAACATTTCAATTAGGTAGCCTCATCTATAGTCAGAAAGGGTGGTAGAAAAAGTGGTGCTAAGTACCTCTGAGAAGCAGAGTAGAACCAAAGTTACTAGCCAAGACTTTACTTGAGTATCACTGCGCGGTTCTCTACAAAGTCTTTGGCATTAAGAAATATTTCTTAAGTAAACCTAGATTTTGCCTAGTGTAAAAAACAGCTGCTGTAAAGAGCAAAACTAAAATGAGACCACAGGGGGTTCTCACTTAATAAAATAAAACACTCATATGGTAGTTTACTATTCCTTTTATTTTCAGATTTTTTATGACATCTCTGATGTGCTTATTTTAATGTTACTAGCTTATACTGTAAAAAGGGGAGTTACTTAACTTTCATTATCATTAACAACTTAGTGGGATAATTTTTAATATGATCTCTAACTCCAGGATCCATAAGAAATAGGATAGATATGAAACATTATTAAAACTTTATTTTACAATTTTATAAAAGTAAGTAACAACACCATTTTTCTATGTCATTTTACAAATTAGTAAATGTTAATTCCAAAAATCAGAATAGTTCTAATAAATTTCAGCCTGGATGTTTGAACTGTAATTAAAATGCAAATATGTTGGCTATTGTAATAGCTGAAAAAATTGTAAAGATCATTCTCATCGAACCATTTCATTGCATGGATGAGAAATCTGAGACTGAATGATTTAACTGAAAAAAAATTGAGATAGTACAAATCACAGGCAGATCGTTCAGAATGAGAAACTGTATAAGTCCATGTCTGCGCCAAGCTGAGAGCAGATAGTATGGCATTTGTTCCATAAATATTCATCCAAGCATCCCAGTGGGGGATTAGGTGGTTCCACCATGAAGAGTCCAACATAAACCTGTCCTATGGAGCAACTGCCATTGTAGTTATGATAATGTTATTAACATTCTTATAATTTTGAAAATATTTTAGTGTAAATTTGCTGTATTTCTGAGCCTTATATAAATGTTATACACAGAGGAATTCAACTAGTTTTATTAATTAAATGACCCCCAAGTTTGTCAATTTATGCCAAATGCTAGGTCCCAGCTACCTGTAAAATCAGGAAAATAGTAGTCCTTTTGTAGGGTTGCTCAAATTTATAATGTGTCATTCATATAGAGTATAATACTGTGCCTGAAAGAAGTACTCCTGCATTAGGTACTTAAACACATTTCTTCCCAATTACAATAAAGTTTGATGGATTTTTGTCATAATTAGAATTTGAAACTCAGCAAATCTCAGGTGGTTTGAGAACTTAAGAATGATCAAAGCCAAATCCAATAATTTTAAAACTGTTTTCTTTTCTCAGAGCAATTACTTGGTTTGCCTACGTGCATTCGGTAAGGGACTGTATCACCACAAACTTTCACAACAAGTAGGAATGACTTCCTTCTTTGGAGTTCGTTGTTTCCCTCATAGGAATCCAGTCTTATGTTTGGTTTATCTGGTATCTTCATTTGCCTTTTTTAATGTAGATACACATCAGTATAGGATTTAGGAAAGTTGTGGCATTTGAATTTACTGAGTGACCTAATTCCTGTGCACTCACATTCATTTGGTCATAACAATTTCCAACAGTTTTAAGCATTTCACCTCTCAGATATGAACTTGTGCCACCAAATTCTATTTACTCTTCCTCTAGAAATTTACCGTGTGCTTAAGATTAGCCCTGATAAACAATGTGTGTGTGTGTGTGTGTGTGTGTGTGATTTCTTGGAAGAAAGATTTAATTCTTTCTTATAATTTTTTCTTAATTATAAACCTGAGAAACCCCACAAAAGATTTGATTCTCCATGATGTAAGCTAAATAAAGTAAGTGCTATTTATTTATTTAGAATGTAATTCCATATACCTTACTGAGCATTTATCTTGATAATAAGTTATTTTGATAAAAAAGAAGTTCTGTTTTCATCAAGAATATCTCACACTATGGAGGAAAATAGAGTACAAGCCATGTGGGTTCAATCATTTCTAGGAAGGCAAGTAGGCTGTGTAGAAATCACAAAGCACCCCAACTATCCTGAGTAGATGCATCTGAAATTTATCATCAAGGCCAGTAGGAAATAGTGCAGCAGTGAAAGAGACACCACTACAAGGAGTGAATAAGAGGGGACATCGTGTGATTTTTAAAAAAATATTTATTTACACAGAACTGGGGTACTGGCCAGAGGTGCAGGGTTTGTGGAGGGGGTGTGGATAGAGGATTCACCAGAGACAGTGGGGAGCAGAACAGGCAGCTCGAAGAAGTAAACTGCTGAGGGGAGCAGAAGGCGGGTCAGGAGAGGTCTGCCTCATCTCCGGGACTGGGGATTGAACTCGCACTGAAGTGGCTATGGCTAGCTTGCAGTGCTGCACTTTAACTCACTGCGCCACCAGGGAGGGCCTGACAGTATGACTTTAATGAGAGAATATATCTTATTAAGGAACAGGAACTTGAGGAGGGGAAAGCCTATATTATAGAAGTCTTGATTTAGTTATGCTTAACTAAATTGGTTTAGCCTGAAAGCAATATGAATCAATCTAACATTTTTATCAAGGAAGGTATGTGATTCATTTTCAATAGAGAACACTATAGAAGTCAGGTCTGCTGAAAACTGGAAGACAATTTAAGGGTCTATGACAATAGTTTGAAGGACACATGTCAAAGGCCTGTCACATAGGAAGCCATAAAATAGCTTCCATCAATAATATGTTACACTGTCTAATTTTGAGTTAAATGGTAACAATTAAATATTTCATTTTAATAAAATGGTTTATGAAGAGGTTAGACATACTGTAACTCTTCTGTTTTCTAATATTTCTCTTTTCACCATTCAGAGCCTAATGGTAAGTTCACTTGCTAGGGCCTTTCCAATGACAGACTCTACTTTGACACATGGTGTTAAATGTTCAGCCAAACATGAGCTATGTGGTCGATGATGAATTTACAAACACAGATTAGTTTGTGTTGGTCAATAATCTTACAATTTGCTTTCAAAACACCCAAATCTATTGTGGACTTTTAAGTTTATTTTATATTCTTCAAATTAGAGTTAATGTTAAAAGTTCTTTTTTAAAAAAAAGATTTATTTATTTATTCATACAGAAATGGGCTACAACCAGAGGTACATGGGGCAGCGAGAGGATTTGCCAGAAACAGAGTGGGGAGCAGAACAGGCAGATCAGCAGAGTACACTGCTGAGGGAAGCAGCGGGCGAGCAGGAGAGGTCTGCCACGCCATGTGGATCACATACGGGGCTAGGATTGAACTCACACTGACCCTGCTATGTCTTGGCTAAGATTCACAGTGTAGAGCTCCAACCTGCTGTGCACCACGGAGGTTCTAATATTAAACACTCTATTTAGTTCAGAGATCCTTAGAAGTCATTGCAAGGATGTGAATAACTTGCAAACAACCTTATTGTTAAAGATTATCCAAATGGCTAAATGTGGGTATTGTTGATACCAGCCTATGGTATCCACAGTAGTTACCTTCTTAAGGAAGAACTCTGACTAGTTCTTCTTCACAGTAGTTACCTTCTTAAGGAAAAATTCTGACTATCTTACTGATAGTTTTCTTCACACATAAATAAATTCAAAATTCATGCTGCTTGCTAGTTTTTCTTTTTTCTTTCTGCTACTGATTTTGTGCTCAGTTAGTGATGTATGTGAAAAACAACTTGATGGTATTGTTTCCCTAGGGGAGAATCCAGCACGGAGGTAAATAGAACTTTCTGTTTAAGTTCCTGATATTTATTTGACAAGGAAGAAAATATAAAACAGGAGAGAAAAAATGTCCTTAAATGGAGCAAAGAAATGTTCCCAGCAATAATATGTAGACCTGCTGTCATCAAATAGCACTGAACTGAGGGTCAAACTTATTTTCCAGAACTTGGTCAGATCTCAGAAAAATTCCCAAGCTGCTAGGAGTATTGTTGATTCTGTGGAGAAAACAGAGTTAGGAGACTCTGGAAGAAATAAACAAGGTCAGCAGAGGAAAATCACTGAGACTCTAGATAAATCTGGTAGTCAGATAGGTTCATTGTTTTGAGTAGGTATGTTTGTGTATAAGAGAAATAAAATGATGGAGAGAGTAAGGTTGTAGATCATATTTAATAGAGGTCCCAAGTCTGAGATGGGAAATCAACAACTAAAGGACTTCTCTCACAGTAAAATAAGATATACTCAGGCTTGCAGGTCATACTGGCATGGAGAAGGAGCATAATTGTTGTAGAAGTTTTTTGTTTTGTTCTGTTTTTTAATATTTATTTTTATTTACCGGTGTATAGAAGAACTAGAGTACAGGCCAGAGGTGTGGGGGTGGAGGGTGAGAGGATTCACCAGAAATAGAGCGGGGAGCAGAACAGGCAGATCTATTGAAATACACCACTGAGGGGAGCAGCCGGCTCCCAGAGTCCTATTACACCCTATGAGGGTTATCTCCCTATGCTGTAGTGGCTGGCAACTGCTTAATAGCACTGAGACTTTAACCCCTGCACCACCAGGGGGCTCCAATTACTGCAGAATTGAAGCTACTTGGGCAAAATCGTCTCACCATGGAGTTTTGATTGCCAGCTGCTGTGAATACAAAATATAAATGGGGCACAAAGTAGGTGATGGACATTTGAAGTAAATGGGATTGTGTTCACTTTTATGAGATTTTATTTGTCTTGTGGATAATGAATGTGCCCTTCTACTCCATTTAATTATTCATTATTCAGGACAACCCAACATGCATTACCTTGTTTAAAAAGCTTTAGTGACTTTTTTAGTCCATCTTAACAAAAACAGTATCTTCTTTTAGATGTCTGACCATGCCTATGCTAAAGAGTAAAATGGAGAAAAATCCCATGTCAATAAACAAATTTTAGACCTATTGGTCAACATTTCTCCATGGGGGAGGTAAGACTAAATCTGGTCCTTCTAATTGATTAGGATTTTGACAGAAGGATTATCAACGAAAACCACAGAGATTCAATATCTAAAATATATCATGATCAGGAGACCAGTATGCCTGGAGAGGAGGTCCAATTTAGAAGAATTAATTATAGATAACAATAAAAGATGTTTCTGAAAAGTTCATTTTGGTTATTATTGTGTTTGAATACTTTGTTTTGTTGCACAAAATATTTTTTTCCCAGTGGAGAGAGTAGGCTGCATAATAATCACAATTAATCAGGGAGCCATAGAGAAGATAGATTAAAAAGAGCTGATAGAAACAGAGATATATTGGGCACTAATTGAAATACCCAGGAAGTACCAAGTAACAGAGATAAATTATTTGTATCTGAAAGATATTGATTAAAATTCTAACCACATGACTTGGCCAATAATTTAATTGACTATGTGATGGAAACATTTTCTTCCAAATTTTGAACAAGTACTTTGGAAACCAATAAGAGTGAATGTTTTCTAAGCTATCAAGGATTAATGATAAAAAAGTGGATTTTTTTATGCATTGCAACAAACTAATAGGTTCGTAAATGTTGAATTTTTATTTTAGATTTTCCAGTATTTCCTTAAAATATTAAATTTTAATTTTCGACATTTTCCAATAATAAAGACTTTTGTGATGTGCCTTCATAATCTGTATTTTATAGTTTTCTCTGTTGACATTTAAGTTAAATATCCTTGCTCCTAGATGACCAACCTGCTTTTCATCTTTGGAACAAACTAGTATGAGATAACAATCATGTCACCATTTGGAATTTTTCAGACATTTAAAATGTATTGAAGAGACTAATGATTCATTTTAGTATATATCATCAATATTTTCAATGCTGACAAAGACTTATGTATGCATTGAGATGATTTATGTGTGTGTTCAGTATGTTTGTTAATAAATTCTACCATCTGAAAAAAAATTCAGCACAAAATAAATATTGTTCTTTCAGTTTAATGAAATAAATTCAACATGTGCTTATTGCCTATTACTTACTGTTATCAAATTATTTGTAAAGCAATTTCCTTATATATTGCACTCAGATTTCTGATCTTTAATTCCCTAATAGACAGCAGAGACATTTCTACAATATTATCTGAAACTGATTATTACACTATGTAAGGGTCATTCTGTGATTTTCCATCAATTGTCTTTGCCCTCTCCTTTCTCTTCCTTCATAATTAGATTGTGGATTCTATATTAGCTGATGAGTCTTCACATTTCTCACTTTGGTGTATAAATGCAAAACAATTTCACCTCTTCTGGTTCTCTTGATACTCTCTCATCAGCTTTTTATTTTTTTCAGAAATAATCATAAGCTTTCCATTTCATTCATGTTTCCATCTTGAGTGTTATAGACATTAAAAAATCTTTGAAAAGACTGATTTACCTCAGTATATATCAACACTGCCTTTAGTGTTGCCAATGACTGGCATTTTCTCTTCAGAACAACCCTGAGTAGGATACATTATATTTTCTTTTCTGTTTTACTTTTTCACTCAATTTTTATTTTAATATAATGAGCTTAATTAGCTTTTTGTTTACTTTTATTATATAATATAGTTATTATATATAATATATAGTGTTATATACATATATACATACACATACATGCATGTATATTTCTTTTTTAAAATACTTATGTGTGCAAGAACTGGAGTAAAGACCAGAGGTACAGGTGATGAGAGGATTCACTGGAGATAGAGTGAGGAGCAGAACAGGCAAATTTACTAAAATACACAACTGAGGGGAGCAACAGGCTGGTCAGAAAATGCCTACTGCTCCATGTGGGTCACTCCCTTGGCAGGGATTGAACTTGTGCTGTGCTGCAGTGGTTGTGGACAACTTCATAGTTCTGTGATTTAACACCTGAGCCACCAGGAAGGGCCTTATCTTGTTCATTTTTTAAAAAATGTTTCCTTTCTTTTCTCAGATGTAATCCTATAGAATTTCCACCACCAGTTGACCTATGTACCATCACCATCACCACAGTGCATTGTGTTCTTCCCTTCCCTGTTCTAGTCCCTCTCCCCTGCAGAATGTCTCTGATTTATAATTGTCATATTTTTCTCTGTTTTTTCTTTGTTGTTATTTTTTTTCTCTGATTACTTCTTTGGTCCCTGTATTCCTCCTATAAGTGAATCTTATTCCTTCTGAGTTAATTCACTGAGCATAATCCCATCTATCTCCATCCATGTTGCTGTAAATGGCACTATATAGCATTAGTTTATGTATGTGTGTGCACATGTGTATGTGTGTATATGTGTACACACACACACACCCTTGTCAACATCCATTGGTGTCTGTGTGCACACACATGTATTCATGCATATGTGTATATATGTACATGTGCACACATATGCACATGCATATGGGGTGTGTACATATATAGACATTTATGTATGTGGGCGTTGGTGCACACACACAAACATATACCTATACATATACACATACACACATATACACATGCACGTGTGTGTGTGTGTGTGTGTGTGTGTGCTGGCCATCTATATGTGTGCGGGGGTTCTGTTTGATTGCTGAGTAAATATTCCATAGTGTATATGTACCACATCTTCTTGATCTAGTCATATGTTTTTGGGAATTTGGGTTAATTCCCTATTGTAATAGCAATAAACATAGGGGTGCAGGTGTCCTTTTGAATAAATTTTTTTGTGTTATTTGGGTAAATACCTATAGTGAAATTGCTTGAAAATATGGAAGCTCTGTTTTTAGCGATTTGAAAAACCTCTAAACAGCTTTCCATAGTGGTTAAACCAGTTTGCATTCCCACCAACAGTGCAGGAGAGTTCCTTTTTCTCCACAACCTCACCAACATTTGTTGTTGCTAGTTTTTATTTATTTATTTATTTTTAATATGTGCCATTGTCACTAGTGTGAGATGGTATCTCATTGTGGTTTTGTTTTGGTTAACTTTAAATGAAGAATGTATGTTTTAGAATCATATTCATTTAGGTAGCTCTCTTGGTACAGAATCACTCAGACTAGTAAATATTAGACCCAGCAAACAATGCCTTCTGGCCACCACAGGAATGTTTACTACACATACAGGGTTTGTTGATGCCATTTCTGTTTAATCACCCCTGTGTTGGGGACATATATTTCCCCTTTTATTGTGATCCATGCAATATCAGATAGCTCTCTTTCTGCTTTTTTTCTCTGATTTGAAAAAGAACACCCGCACTTTTTTTTCTATTATAAGACTGTCATTTAATATGTTGAAATTATTACTCTGTTTAATACAAAAGTGACTTCCTAACAAATAGTTCTTGGTTAGATTAACTATTTTAATTGTTTCATGAGCTCAGCTTTAAAGTGGAGTGGGATATGGACATCTGAAGTTGATTGGATCTATGACTCAAAAATATTGAGTTTCTCATCAAATAATACCCATGAAAACCTTTTTCAAAAGAAAATTTTATCCTGCCGCTGAAGATTTTTACATTTTCTGAATTTACATTATAATTACAATGTTATACGGTTTATTAGTAATTTATTGTTAAAGCATTTCAGTATTAAGGGGAATGGGGCAGTTTGGATACAAGTGGTGATTTTCTCATTGACAGTTCTCAATTTTGAAAGTATATGGAACTCAAGTTCTAACAGAGAAGAATGAGTGAAACTTTTTGAAATTTATTCTGTGAAAGACATATTTTTCATATTGTTGCAAATTAGGAAACCTGAGGGATGAATCAGCTTTCTTTTCCTTATAGAGCATATCACATGTCATCTTACTTGTTGTCTAGGAAAATATATTTTATTAGCATTTTTTAAGCAATTCTATTTTTATTAGCAATTTCATAACACAAATTGTATTCCTTTTATTTTTAACATTTATTTTTGTTTAGAAAAACTGAGGTGCAGACCAGAGGTGTGGGATGTGAGAGGATTCACTAGAGTGTGAGTGGGGTACAGAACAGGCAGAGATATTGAAATTCACTGCTGAAGGGAGTAGCAGGTGAGACAGGAGAGGTTTGCTGTGCCATATGGATCAGCTCACTTGCTGGGGATCAAACTCAGGCTGTTGAGGTGATAGTGCTGAAACTCAATCAACCCCTATGCCACCAGGAAAGTCCAACAAATTTTATTTTTATTAGTAAATGTTTTCAATAGTATGCATGAATAATTATGCTGTAGATTTTTACTGGATCATTTATTCTAACTGGGTGATATGAGTAATGCAATGTTCTTTCCAGAATCAGCAACTCACAATTAACTGAGTGCATTTCATGGTGACAATATATAAGACAGACACATATTTTATTATGATTAGCATACAGTAAACTTCAATAAAGTTTTGCTGTTGTCATTCAATTCTCTCATCTACATGTGTCCAAATAATGTCCCTTCCAAACCACTCTAGATGTAGTTTGTCAAGTCACAAGGCCATGACCCCAGTAGCCAGTTCATCTGTACAAGCAACTCAAGAAAAGGATGCTGTTACCTGAAACATGTAAATGACTCCAATAATTTACAAAGATGAATGACTTCCAAGAGCTAAACTTACCTGGGAGTAGTGTATTTGTAGTATGAACTCTACAAAGGTAGATTTCATCGAAAGAGTTATCATTCTAGAGCAAAAATACTGAGGTACTCTCAGGTGTATATGTAGCTTGTGGTTTGTGTATTAATTAAATCTATGTTTCTCTACATGCTTCAACATGAAAATTTATTTCAAATGCTTTTCTGATCACTTTAAATATCTAATACATATGTATACAATATAGTTCATGTATTTGTATTTACATCAAAGCCGTTGTGAATATGTAAGTGAAGTACACTGCTGAGGGAAGCAGCAGGCTGGGCAAGAGAGGTCTGCCATGCCATGTAGGTCACCTCTCTGACTGGGGATCAAACTAGTGCTGCAGTGGCTGCTACAACTTCTTAATGTTGTGCTTTAAGCCACTGAGCCACCAGGGAGGGCTCCCCTCCCTACTTTTAACTGTTTCCCTTACATATTATTTGAGACATCAAATAACTTGTTATTAATATCTTCACAATAATGTTATATTTTATAATATTAATATTGAATGAATGTCTGATCCTTCTATATTTATAACTTTTCAATGTTTTTTTTTGCTGCTTAAATAAATTTCTGAACTACAAAGCATTCATTTTATGAATTAGTGAGGTTTCATGATAATATTTAATGTATAGATTAATAATAAGAAACATAAAAAGACGTTTGAGCTGGTTTTTCATAAATATTCAAAAGGAAGAAATCTCTTTTATTGAAAAATTAACCTATAAAATTCTGTGCAATTCATTTTTATAACCATTAAATTTGCAAAAATATGAGCCTAACCTTATTATTTGTGTCAATTTGAATTTCTATGCAAACATTACTTGATTTCTAGGAAGTAAAGACTTAAAAAACCTCTAATAATCTGAAGATAACATAAAACTCCTAAAAATAATTTATTTAAATATAATTTTTATGTGGATCGTTTTCAAGAATCTGTGTTTTGTGTATATATATATATATATATATATATATATATATATATAGGGTGCTGTGATAAGTACTTGTATGTACTATTACATTAAGTATTTGCAGGTCTGTGCAGGTTGGGTAGTATTATTACCGAAACTGGGTCCTTGTGGTACCTATGAACTGTGGGTATGGTAGCTTTCTTGGGACTGAGGTGTCCCACTTTAGCTTGCCACCTGTGGACAGCCCCTCCCCCTGGTGTCTGCCAGGTTAGCACACTAGAATCTGTGGGTTTCTGGCAGCATCTGCCTGGGCTCCACAGTGAGACCTTCCGAGGGTGCTTTCAAACATGTTGCCACGAGGCAATGCCCATGATTCTTTGAAAGCCGCAACAGTGGCAGACACTTCCCCATCTGCCACAGCCAAGTGTAAGCACCCCTGTGGCTTCCATAGTAGAAGAAAAATCCCAAACCCCACAGGCCTTAGTTTGTGCCAACTGGGAGGAGAGTCATTCCCTACTGTGGCTGCTCTAGTGCTCTGACTCCCTAAAGCTAAAGGGAGATAGGCCCACAGTGAACAGGCCAACTTGGGGAGGGGGAGGGGGGTCCTAAGTCCACACTGCAGTCACTGGAAGACCTCCAGACCTCTGTAAACTTTGACACTGGCACAGACCTTCAGAACTCCAAAGAACTCTAAAAAGTCATAGACCTTTGCAGAAACTGGCTGCTGCACCTGCTGCCAGCCCTGCCTCTAACATTACCTCTGAGGAGTACTGGCAGTGGTGACCTTGGGACACACAGAGTTGTTGGCTATTAGTTCACACCAATATCCACAAAGACCTACACTACTGGTGTTGCTGACACTGCTGCCTCCTGGTGATAGTTGATGACAAACATTACTGATCAGTGTTAACCAGCACTGCTGATGTTGACCAGAACTCTGTGTCTGGTCAGCTTTGAGAGCTGTCCATTACTTATGATGGCCCAACATTACCCCCTGATGCTTTAAGCTCATCAATGTGTAGCCTGACATTCAGTGATGTCTAGCCCAGCCTTCAGACTTTTGCTGTGTGCTGCTGTGATAGCACCTTACCAACACCACTGATGATCACCTCCAGTTGCCACCATGAATTGGATGATGACCTACTGCTTATTAGTACACCCAGTCCCAGGTCTTCATCAAAATAACAATACCATTTTGTATAAGAAGCTCTTGTTTTTGACTATTAGATACTACAACACTAAAAAGTGATAAAGCTGGACACTTGTGGCCTTACAAAAATAATTTGTTTTCCTACTTTCTTTCAAAACCCATAGAAAACTAAGTAACATTTTTGAGTGAATTCTGATTATTGTACCTTCTTTGCAATTACATACAAGTAACCTTTAATCTGAATGCTTTGTGATATATGAGCTGCTGTTTTTAAGCTTTGTTTTACCTCTATTTATAAGTGGTATTGCTATCATCATAGTTTTGTGGGAGAAGAATAAAATCTTCTCCTTATCTAGGTACTTAGAATAATTAAATTGACATAGGGCAGATTAATAGAAAGAAATTTAAAATTTAATTGAAATTGTTACAGGGGAGCCCAGAGTGAACTGGGTCACCTGTCTGTGGGGCCTCACCCACATACTAACAATTCTGTTATACCGGGGTCCTCACAGTTCTTTCCTTGGTACTGCTGGGAGTTGTAGTTTCCAATCACTGGAGTAGTGTATAGGGTCCTGAAAGCTGGAGAGGGGGGTGAAGTGCATAAGACTCTGCAGAGTTCCTTTAGGACATCCTTCCCCTTAACAAAATCACATGGAGATAAAATTATGACTATGGGATATAGCAACTGATCAAAAGAATCAGTATATGTAGCTTTTAAATAAATAACCAACAAATTTGTGCAGAACAGGAAACAAAAAAGGGATTTTTGAATAGTTTTACCTCGACCTCCAATTTTCTGAGCTACAGAGAGCATTTACAGACTTCTCACACCTGTCCCTTATTAAAAGTATGTATTTCTGAAACTGTGGGAAAACCTAATTGCTCAAAATCCTACTTCTATATTTTCTGCCATGGAGATTAATCTTCACATCATCAAAGGACGACACTACTGAGAACAATGTATTCTCAGCTGAGCTAAATAAGTTTACTAGGAAGTCATCAGTTCTCTAGAAATGTATTTTTGCCCCAATACCTTTGAGATTTCAAGGAGAAAACTTTTGCCAATATGGCCATATTGAGACTGACATATTTAAAGAGTATAGTGCTGAACATGGTTAAAATAAAAAAAGAAAAAAAAAAAACGTAAATGGGTTATATGAAGCACTTTTTTTTTCTTTTTTTTTTTTTGGTCTAGAAAAGAGGTCTTGGCCCTCCCTGGTGGTGCAATGGATTAGGACACAACACTGCAAGGTCTCAGTAGCTGCTTTGTTAAGGGGAAGGAACTCTGCAGAGTCCACCCCCTACTCCAGCTTTCTGGACCCTATCCCCTACACCAGTGATTGGAAACTACAACTCCCAGCAGTACCTGGAAGAGAACTGTGAGGACCCAAGAGTGGAGATAAGCAGGAATTCTGGGACATTGGGGGATAAATAGGACACCATTTCATTTCCTGCTCTATCACTCCGGAAGCGGCTCTCCAGACTGACTCGGGGCTTTCACTTAGTTTGTTACCAGAGTTCCAAGTCAGCCTAGCCGGTAAGATATTCCAGTTGTTGTTTCCTTTTCTTTTCCCTTTTTGTAAATAAATCCATTTTGACCCTTTTGTGTGCGCCTATGGTATAACTGAATTTTAAGCGTGTGGGTGAGGCCCACAGACAGGTGGCCCACTTCACACTGGGGTGCCCTGTAACAGCTTCAGTGGCCAGGAAGGTGAGCCATATGGCACAGCAAACCTCTCCTTTCTTGTCCACTGCTTCCCTCAGCAGTGTACTTCATCTATCTGCCTGTTCTGCTCCCTGCTCTGTCTCTGTTGAATCTTCTCACCGCTCCTGAACCTCTGGCCCGTACCCCAGTTCTGTATGCATATATAAACAAATAAATATTTCAAAAAGGAAAAAAAGAAAAAGAAGTATTTTCCCAATCCTAGACAATCTGCAGAAGAACAACTAAATAAATCTGTTTTCCATAGGATTTCTCATAGGCAACTCTCTAGTGATAGTTACTAATTACCAGTCTAACTAATTACCAATCTTTAATTGCATATTGTGCAATTGCTATACATTCAAAATAAATATCCAAAAACTTTTAAAATTTGAATATCATATCCTTTGATCTCATCACATTCTATTTGCCCTTTGGCCACCAGTTCATGAGTTAGTATGTGCCAATATTTCATAGGGATGTTTTTTGTTTACTCCATGAAGACTTTGTGTGATAGGAAGTGACATCAACATCCTATAGGTGTATAAATAAAGGATTGTTTAAACTTCTGCAATGGAAAATGTTTTCCCCTTTCTTACAAGGCTTAAGAGTGCCTAGAGTGTGAAAGTTACCACTGGACTGAAGGAATGCACTAGAGTTTATATCACTAGTCTTAAGCAAGAATTTTGGCAATATGTTTTACATAAATTTATGATTTTTCTTAAGGGGAAAATAAAAATAGTGAACTGGATGAGAACAAAGAGAAAAATTTGTGTAATTGTCTTGACTACTCTAACCTGATACTCAGATAATACAGCTAGTGTTAACCATTGTTCACATCACCAGAGAAACAGTTCTTAATCTTCCGTGTATCATAGTTATCCAGAAGGCCTGTTAAAAAAATATATATATATATTAATGAGCTTCAACTCCAGAAACCCTCATTCAGAATGACTGGTGTGAAGCCTATGAATCTGAATTTACAACAAGCCCCAACTGATGGTGCTGCCTGATTTAGTCATACTATAAGTGTCAGTGCTGCTCAGATGGCTACTCTTTGAATGATGTAATTTGGAGCCAAATATCATTTTAAATAAAGAAAATATGATAGTTACTAACAAGTTAAATAAGTGGATAAAATATAAATTTGACTATATATATCATTAAATACTTATATATATGTATATATGTGTGTGTGTAGACATACACACACACACACACACGCTTGTGTATTCTTGTTGCCACATTTAAAATGCTTCACTGAAAAATGTTGCTCAGACTCATAGATTCATAAACTGACAATTATTTTGTTAGGTTACTAACAAATTTCAGGTGACTGCAGAAAGAGATAATGATATTTTAGACTGAGTATATTACCCATGAAGAAAAAGTCAGCATTTGTATTTTGGTGGAGGACAGACTACAGTTATTGTTGATGCAAAAATGTGTACCTGTTTATATCTGTATCAGGAGAAGGGAAGAAATAATTAATTTGAAAATCAGGTTTATTATGCTTTAGAATGCAATAAATACATGAAGATAAGGGTAGGAAATAGGGAAGCAAGAGTCACTGAGTCTCAAAAATCAAGTTTATAAACTTGGTTTATATTCTTTTTAATTCTCAGACAGTCAAAAATTTGACCATACTATGTATACATTCAAGTATTTATCATAGATTTTTTTTCACCTGTGCACAATCACCATAGCCCATTGTGCTCTTCCTTCCCACTTTTTTAAAATCATGCCCAAAGAATGTCTCTGGATTATAGTTGCCTGTTGAATTTGATTTTTACTTTGTTATAATTGCTATTTCCCCTGGATCCCTGATTTGAGCCCCCTACAACCATCCTATAAGTGAGACCATCAGGTAATTTTCTTTTTTCTTTCTGGTTTATTTCACTGACCATGACCTGAGTTTGTCATTTTTGATTGCTGAGTAATAGTCCACTCTGTGTACATATACTATGTCTTCTTGATCCAGTCATCTATTTTGGGGCAACTAGGTTGTTTCCATAGATTGTCTATTGTGAATTTTGATTCAATAGACATAGGAGTGCAGGTGCTCTCTTGAATTAATAGTTTTGTGCTTTTGAATAATGCTTAGCAGTGGAATTGTTGGATCACATAGGAGTTCTATTTTTGGCAATTTGAGGAAACTCTACACAGCTTTCCATAGTGGTTGTTTGTCCCAGCAAGTCAACAGCTTAGACATGCTGCCTAGGAGAAAGGATACAGGCAAAACAAAAAATAAATCTTTCCTTCAAATTTTCTGAAAGAGATAGTATTAGGAGCACTGGTTTCAGGGCCATCACAAACACATCTAACACCAAATGGTATGAGATGAAGGAAGAAGGAGAGAAGAGAAGTGCTCTTCCATGATTGTACAGAAAATGCCACAGTTTCTTTCTTCTGTAAGTTCCCAGGAAATGTACTTTGATGCCTTGAGGAATTCCTGCACCCATTGTTCCATTAGAGATAACAGTGTATGGTGGTAATGGTCTACTAGCTGACAGGAAGCTACAGGCAGCAATTTTTGAGTCAACTTTATTTCTATCTTTAATATTTTTGTTCATAATATTTGCTTTATTTTGTTCTTACTCTTACCAAACTCTTACCACTTCTCATTCTTGGATAGAAATATGAAGTTTATAGAGTTCTTTTTTTTTTTTCCTTTTTTTCTTTCAATGGATGTTAAATTCTGCTGGGAGCAGTGACAATTAACCAAAACATCAATGACACTGCAGACATTAAGAACATAGGACATGGAAAAATTACAAGTCCCTGTCAGAGGAGATGTATGGTTGCTGTTGAGTACTGAGACAGCAAAATCATTTGTGTCAGTTATTATTAAAACAAACAGGAGAAAAATAAAACAAGTAGTAGTATAACAAAGCATATTACTTAAAATATAATATCAATGGAAGAATTCACATAGAAAACAACATGGCATAAAAAGGCTGAAATCACCTTCTCAGAAACCATTAGTAAAAACATGGATATGTACTCCCAGAAAAATCCAGTTATTTAAAACCAGCTATATATCTCCAGGATATCCTTAGGGAGTTCAGGAAGTAAGGTTGGTGGCCATTGAGGTTAAAGGATAGAAGGAAGCAAGGGAGAGCTTGTCATGGCTGGCTGTCAACATCACAGGCCACACCAATAGAAGACCAAAGTATTGCAAAATTCCTTGGAGGGATATTCCTGTCAAGCAAGTGGGTCTGGGTAGAAGTTAGGCTAGTGGAACTTGGCAGGCTCTGACACAGGACATTGGGAATACAGAACTTGGGGTAGCATGACCACCGAAAGGCTCCTTCATCCTCTTAGCAGAGATCAAAGAAAATCCAGGTGGAGCAACAAAGGACTCCATACAAGGTTGTATACCAGTAAAAGGGACTTTGGAGTAAACTTACAAATCACCAAGAAAGGTAAAATGAGGGCCCATATAGTTCCTAGCCATGCATAAGCTGCAGCTGAAGCAAAGGTGGAACAATGATGGACATTGTGGGATTTCATAAAGTTAAATGGGCACACAAGTACCCATTACACACAGAGTTCTGCCTCTGGGCCAGGTACAAATTATCACCAGAGGGTGATAGCAGCCAAAGAGTGGAATGTAAACACTTTGTATAATTCTTCTCTTGTGAAAGTTAAGAAAGGACAATCTATTCCAGAGCACAAGAGAACAAAATATGGATTAATTGGAGACTGATGGTTTGTGTAGTGACTGTATATTCTCTGAATCTCAATTATGGTAGCAACTCCTCTATTATTTAAAATTCAATGAACTGTATGCACACTTAAGTTTGCATATTAACCTTGTACTTCTCCAGTCTGTAATGATATAAGCAAGTACTGCTTACCTCATTTCATGCATTTCCTTCCCTTTATCCCTTCTCCCAATTCCATTTTGTGTCATCAAGAAACTCTAGCATATGTGAGCTTAAATGACACTGATTATTTGACATTTGATTGTACTTCTTGAACATCAGCCTCATTTGATTGCCACTCAGTTCTGTAGCTGTACTTTTCTCCCACTTAGTCTTATAATTATTATTATTATTATTATTACTATTGCTACATGGAAGAGAAGAACATATCAAAGTTACGACATTTTAATTAGAAAAAAATATAGGAATCACTGTTAAAAATATTAACTATAGAATTTCATTGTTTGCTATAAACTTGAATTTAAAAATATACTTAGAAAGGAAGATAAAGGCCATGTTATTCACTGACACTTACAGAAAGCTCTTGCTCTTTTAATGTTTCCATAGTAACAGATAAGACACTAGCAAAGGTGATGTCATGTCCTTTAAAATAATTTTCCCTTAGTAATGATTTTAAAGAATCAGATATTTTTTTTTCTGATCAAGATCATTGTCATCTGTTTAAAATTAACCAATGTCCTTATTTGTAGAAGTCAAAGTATAGCTCATTTTAATGCAAGTTGTGTGTTCTTTAGAACAATACATCTTGAGTTTCTGTTTAAAATGACATCTGCCCTGCAGTTCTTACACAGACTGTTACAGGTTGTTAAGATAGCAATAGAGGAACAGAAGGACAAAAATACTCTACAGTATTGAAAAATAGGATTTACCATTCAATATTTCTGAGAATTCTCATTAACCACAATGTTGAACATCTTTATATCGAAAACAATCTGTGGCTTGCTATGTAGGCTTGCCATGAAGTCCTAGGATAAGATACAGCTGTATCTCTCTTACCTTTTCTTACTGCCTTTATTTGATAAACATATTATCTCCTCCTGTGGTGAAGCTATATTGTTGTTACCTATAATGTCTCTAACAGTCTCCTCCTCTTTCCTAAGCTTTCAGACCCCACAGCCACATAAAAGGTGATGATATTGGTGTTCTGTGTTTTGTACGTATGTTTGTGCTAGATGTGTTCTTACATGTACCTTGGTATGTGGTTGTAGAGTGGAGAAACTAGAGTTCTCATTTTTCCTTAGAATAAAACTTCAGAAAAGAAGAGATTCTGTGGCTGTGGCAGCCTATTTTGGAGAAAAGGGATGCAAGTTTCTTCCCTGACAGAAAGTGAGTATAGGTCAATCCACATTCAATATTATTGCACAGTGTCTGACCTGAGATTACATCCTTTCAGACAAATCATGGGCACACATAGACAAGAGAGGGTCCTTATAGGCTGTATTTCATGTATCATGCTCTTGAATTAGGCATCATATAAGATGGGCCTCCCTGGTTGGTACAAGGAGTTATGTCTTTTTTTTTTTTTACATTTTTTAAAGATTTATTTATTTATGCATACAGAACTGGGGTATGGAACAGAGGTACAGGGCTGGTGAGAGAATCTACCAGAGACAGAGTGGGAAGCAGAACAAGCAGATCTGTGAAGTACACTGCTGAGGGGAACCGCAGGCAGGTCGGGAGAGGTCTGCCACACCAAGAGGATCACCTCTGGGGTTGGGGATCTAACTCGCACTGACGAGGCTGCGGCCAGCTTACAGTGCTGCTTATTGAGTCTAGCTAAGGGCCTGTAGATTTTGTAATCTTATTGAAGAGACACATTTGATTTTATTGATAATTTGTAATTTTTATCTATTTAATTTATTTGCACTCTAAGTCATTCACTTCTTGATTGTTTTATGTCAGTTTCATTTTTTAAATTTTCTTAAAGTAAAAATTTAAGTTCCTGGCTTTTAAATATGGTTACATAGATGTTTATGGTGCATGCATTTCCTTCAAGCACCGTTTCAGTTACATTTCCTACATTTGACAGTATGTGCTTTTGGTTATCATTCAACTGAATGCATATTTGCTATTTACTTACAAATGTTTTATATTTTTATCTGTAAAATTATCCTGTTGGTATACTTTATTTGCTTTTGTGGTTATCTATTAATCTTTATTATCCTATTTTTCAATCCAAAAAATATATTATTTACTGTAGTGCAGAATTATTTCCTTTTTTCCTTTTTACTGTTATGCATTTGCTAATTTCAAAAACACTAATCTCTAAGTTAATTATTTTGTTCAAATGATATTTTTTAATGTTTTTAATAATTTCTATGTGTTTGTTTTAGGTCACTATAAACGGTTTGTGATTGAGCTCTTCAGAGTAGTGTGTTTTATAATCTTTAAGTTTAGTTGGTTTGTAGATTTGTTCAATTCTTCCATTTCATTATTGACCTTCCTTATAGTAATTGTACTCATTATAGAAACTGATATATTGAAGTCTCTAATTATGTGTTAAAATATTTATTTTGTTAACTACTACTTTCTGTTTCATAAAAAATTAGGGCTTTTCTTTACATATATGTATGTTCATACTCCTTTTAACTTTGCATATTGACCCTACTGTCATATCAAAATGCCCCTGCTACCACTAATTAATAATTTATGTCACAGTCTTTGTTGTTGTTTTTTTAATAACAGTTTATTTTTACATCATTTTGTAGATTTTTTTCCATCTCAATTGTATTCCCCACGGGTTTCCCATCACCAAGTCACCTGTGTGCCATCACCATAATCCCATGCACTGCTCTCCTCCCTCCCCCCCGTTTTTGATCCCATTTCCCCACTCCACCCCCACAAAATGTCTCTGGTATATGGTTGTTCATTATTCTTGTTATTTTCTCACCTGGTCCATTATACTCCTGCTATGAGTGAAACCATCCAGTATTTTTCTTTCTCTTTCTGGCTTATCTCACTAAGCATGATCTTTTCCAGCTCCATCCAAGTTGCTGCAAAAGACATATGTTTCTCCTTTT
>NW_004567145.1:231679-233955 GCF_000260355.1 Condylura cristata
CCCAAGTACTCCTGATGGGGTCTGCAGTTTCAGCGGTTTTTCCCTTACCCAGGTATTGAGGATCAGATTTGCATTCTTTCCACAGCCTGGGCTCCACTCACTGAGCTGACCTGTCCCTCTTCACCTCCAGGGTATAGCGGCTCCTGCAGCCCATAGAACATCCAGGCGCCTGGGTTTTCCTGGGAGTTCCCAGAAGGGAACTCCCCAGTCGCTGATTCCCACTCAGTTATCTACCTTCTAGTGAGTGCAGGGTGTTTTCGTTTGCGTTGAAACTTTCAGTAAGTCTATAGTCCGTTTTCAGTCCTCAATTCCTATGCAAGCCTGGACGCAGTGATCTTGGGGTCTTTACCCTGCTGCCATCGCCACAGTCTTTGTTTTTAATAATATTTTCAGTTCAGATACCCAACTCTATTTTGGCATCTATATACATAGTATATGTTTGTATTATCCCTTTCAACTAATTCATTCTTTAAAATTTAATTGTGTGTTTTAAGAAAGCTTATAAATAAACTATGACTTTGTTGGTTTATTTTAAACATACCTTGGGGGTATTTATCCTTTTAAATTTAAAATAATTTGTAATAACCTAGGATGTACATATGTCACTTTGATATTGTCTTCCTAGATCAGTCTTTTTCTTTTCATGTACTATTCATGCACTTATGTTAACTAGATATCTGTAGGGTAAACAACGATTGCTTAGGCTTTTTGCATCATTTGGCCTCTGTGGCTATCACATGCATCCTTAAATGCAAAGGCACATGGACTCAGGATACGCATGCTTGATGGTAGACACCTGGAGTATGATATGGGCCTGAGGAAGTGGGCACGCCTGAGCGTGGAGGCGAGCTGTAAAAGTGGTGTCACAGAAGACTGGGTAGCTAGAGGACAGTGTGGCAAGGTTTGTCCAAGAGCAGTGGAAAGACAGTAGAGCCACAGCTATGAGAGGGAGAGACCATGAGATGATGTCAGAGAGCACCTAAGGAGTAAAGATGCCCTAGAGGGATAGGAGGCTTTAAAATAGCTATTAGGGTTCCAGAATCTCCTTTATTCATCTGCTTGGAACCATAGAAAAGCAGCTCTGTGCCTTCCTGATACCATAGTGTCTTTACTATATATATATATATGCATACAGAATTGGATACAGGCTAGAGGCACAGGTACGGTGAGAGGATACACCAGAGACAGAGTGGGGAGCAGAACAGGCAAATCAATGAAGTATACTGTTGAGGGGAGCAGCAGACCAGTCAAGAGAGGTCTTCCATGCCATGTAGATCACCTCTGGGGTGGGGATCAAATTCATGCTGAAGTGATTTAAACTTCCTGGTGCTGTGCTTTAATCTGCGGCACCGCCAGGGAGGGCCCTACTATAATTTTTAATATTCTCACTGCTTATGATTATGGAATGTAGGGTAAATGGAGTTCATCAGGGTTTTCTCTGCCCTCCCATTGCTAGCCTCTATGACCACCACCTGTGGTCTTGCAGTTCTCCCAGTGTGCTGGGTTAAGAGGCATGGGTGTGAGGCAAACATGTATAATCGTGGATCTGGGTCCAGAGAGCATGGAACTTGTGAATGTGTAAATACAAACGTGTGGGCTGAGAAAAGCAGGATAAAAGCGGCTTCTCAGGCTGTACTTCTGAGGCTGGGGGCCCAGTTGCTTCCTGTGGGTCTGCCCGTGTCTGCTTCCCTGCTTCAGCATTAAATACCCGTGAATTGCAAGCAGGTGCTCCAAAACCCTATTTTCCTATGAGAGAATCAACAGTGAATTTGCCTAGCCTAGGATGGAAGCATAACATTGAGTTATTTTCTTGATTGTTACTTAGGGATTATACTAAATTTTTAATTTAAAATAATCTAAAACAGATTAATACTAATTTAAATTTAACAGGATATGGAAATATTACTCCAATATTATACTATTCTTGTCATACAAATGACAACTCTATATTCATAAATTCATAAAGATTTATGAACTATAAATTCATAAAGATTTATAATGGTAGTTTATACAGTGTTCTCTAACGGCATTAAAATGAGGAAAATGTTTAAATAAATACATGTTCTCACTAATTTTTATAATGACTGATAAAATTATCCTTGCTATTGCTGCTACTAATTTCCCTCTGTGGATAAACTCTAGTAACTTTCTTTTTTTTGTTGTTTTTTTAGTCTTAAGGTGTCTCCATAATATTTATTGTAGGACAAGTTTACTAGATGCAAATTATTATATTTACTTATTTTTGCTGGAAAATTTTCAATTTACCCTACATTTTT
>NW_004567145.1:234715-238336 GCF_000260355.1 Condylura cristata
ATATAAGCGAGAGTCACAGGTGTGAGAGGATTCACCAGAGACATCATGGGGAGCAGAACAGGTAGATGGACTACAATTCAGTGCCAAAGGGAGCAACAGGTGAGACAGGAGAGGTCTGCTTCATTATGTGTGTCAGCTCCTTGGCTGGGGATAGAACTCATGCTGCAGTGGCTGTAAGTCACTTCATAGTGCTGTGCTTAAGCCCTTGTACCACCAGGGAGAATCATGATGATTTTTTTTTTTTAGTTATGAATTCATCTATTTATAATTCTAATTTAACTTCACTTTGCCAGTGAAGTTAATGGCTCCTGCAGGGACAGCTTTATTTTGATTCCTGGTATTTTCCAGGCCTTGAATTTATAATATATTTTTCACAAATTAACTTTATGTGTTATGTAATTGCAGGGTAAATTGCAGTGATCAGGAATTTTCTGCCCTCCTGCTATTAGCATCAGTAATCAACACCTGTGGTCTTACACACATGCCTAATGGCAGCCCCTGGAGTGTGGTATGAGTGTGCGTGAGTAGGTGCACCTGAGTCTGGAATCTGAGCAAGTTAAGGGCAGCGACAGAGACCAGAGAGTGGTGGCAGAGGGCTGTGTGGTGGGGTATAGTGAAGAGACCATAAGATAACACCAGAGTGCCGAGAAAGAGAAAAGAATTCCTAGGAGGCCTCTCAACCTGCCCTGTTGCCTCACTACAAATGGTGTAGAAACCTCATTAGAAGCCTGAAAATCCACTGAGGCTTCCAGTCTCCTGTGTTTCCTGTCTGTTCAGATCCATAGCCTTGCTGGCACTGCAATTATGTAACAGCTTTGAACATCAATTTTCTTCCATATTAATTAATATTGCTGTGTTATATTGTTTTTCACTGCTGTATGGTTAGTAAATTTACTGAACTGAATCTATGGCCTATGTGGTGTGAGGCCACTGAATGTTCAGTTAACTTGACAATAAACACACTTTTTCAAAGCTTTAATGTTCTTAAATATTTTGAATCATTAAGTTTTCATTCCTTAGCTAGGTGACTGTATGCCAACATTAGTGTGTGCCTCCAACATTCCAGTTGTGACCCTCCTTAGCCTTCATTTCTCATGGAATAGACCCTAAAGTCAGTCACAGGGTAGAAACCAGTTCCAGTTCCCTATTAGGTGTGTGTACTGCTCTGTTCATGGTTGTGTATCAGGAGCTCTTCACAGTATGCCAGAGCATCACACCGTCCTCTAGGATATTTCTTTTAATGTTTTATTAAACCTGCTTATGACATTCATGACTGGTTAATGAAGTAATAATAATGTCCTGTGAATAGGACTTTCATGCATAAAGCTATAGTATCAAAATTGTCCTGGTGGTGAGCTTTTTGAGGAGCTCGAATCTATTCACTTCTGTTGGTTTTCAGGTTGATGTTTAAAAAAAAAAAAAAAAAAAAAAAACATGAAATAAGGTAAAGGATATGGGAGAATGTCTAGTTACACTGTCACTAAGCATAGTCTTCTCAATCAGATACAAGACAATGAATGTGAGATATTCAATTTATTCTGCCCCTCTGTTCTGCTATATATATCCCTTGAATCAGTATCAAGGAAAAGAATATTCAAAAAGTACATCATGAACTGTAATTATCTAGCTTAATTAATAAGAAAACTAAAAAAAAAAAAAAACATAGGCAGCTCTACTTCCTATTTGGTGTTAGTGATGACACAATTTTATTTAAAAGCAATGGCTACAATCCTTGCCTTTTACCATTGAGCTTCAAATGAGCAATTCCTCTATGCATAATTACACTACTAACTAATTAATTCACCGCTTAAGTGCACTCCAGTCCTGGACAATTTAGGAAATGTGTTCATTGATACAGCCTCTAACCCTAGGGTTGCAAAAAAAGGACATTTACCTTAGACTCCACATAGATAAAATGGGAACACATGTAATAATAAGTAATTGTTAATTGTATACCAGGGCATTTAAATGAACTTAAGCTTAATCTTAATTTTCTCAAGTCTGTAATTGTAATCCTCAGTTTACATGAAGAAACCAAGTAATTCCATCAAGGCCAGCAGAGAATAAACTTTGTATGAGCCCTTCCTTTTATGAAAAGAACACTGATGGCAATGAGCACTGAATGTAGCCAGTAGCCAGTGGAACCAGCCGTAGAGAACATGTGAAAGATCTACTTGATCTTACAAGTTCTACTGTCCTGTGAAAGATTACTGTGTCATACACAGGGTAAATCTCAATCTGTGATGAAAAATGAGCTTGTTCTGATTCCTTAGAGGCATGATAAAAATATTCATATAATTTCATCCATTATGACTTTTCAGAAAAAGTAAGCAATTTTTATGCTGTATCAGTAAGACTAGGATATACTTTAATAATAGACAGGTTCAGGTCAGGAGCTTAAATTTTTATCAAGAATGCACCTAAATTTTAGGGTGAAGTATGTTAAAAAAAAACAAAACAAAGAAAAACTCTTTAGCTGAATAGACTTTATTAGAGAAAAGAAACTGAAAAGAAAAATAATCTTAAAGAGGCACCCACATTTGCAAATAAAATAAGGCAAATATATATATTTGAAGATAACTCAGTTGTCCTTCAAAAAATGTGTTACTGTCGAAACACATTAGATAACATTTTAAAAAGTTTATCTACTTAAAAAACAATTTAGAATCCTCCCTGATGGCACATATTGAAGCACAGCACTATGAAGCTATTGCCAGCCACTGTGGATGTGTTCAATACCCCATCAGGGAGGTGACACACATGGTGCAGCAGATCTCTCGTGTCTTGCCCACTGCCTCCCTTAGCTGTATTTATCAGGTAATCTGCCTGTTCTGCTCCTCACTCTGTCTTTGGTGAATTATTTCACCCTCTGCACCTCTGACCTCTACCCCAGTTCTTATATGCACAAATAGGTAAATATTTTAAAAATAGTAACAATAGTTTAGATGGAATAAAATAATTATTAATAAACCATGATTATGAAACTGGTCCAACCACTTTGGAAATGTCTGTGGAGTTTCCTCAAGGAACTAAAATTTGAGCTACCAGATGACCCACCACTTCCACTAATAGGGATATACTCAAAGGACACAAAAACATTAATTTAAAGAGACACCTGCACCCCTATGTTTATTGAAACATTGTATACAATAGGGAAGATATGAAAACAATCCAAACCCAAAAATAGATGACTGAATAAAGACAATGTGGTGTATATATATAATGGAATACTATTCAGCAACAAAAAATATAAACACATGTCATTGGCAGCAAAACAGATGGAGCTGGAAGAGATTATGCTTAATGAAATAAGCCAGAAAGAAAAATAAAAGTATTGTAGGCAGAATATAGGGGAAACATAACAATAATAAATAAATAAACAAAATTAGCAGGCAACTATAAATCAGAGACATTCTGCAAATGATGGGGTGGTAGAGGAATTAAATCAGAGGAGTGAAGAGCACAAGGGACTATTGTGACAGTTCTCCAGTGAATTTTATTTTGAAAATCAATAATAACCTGAACATTGTAAAATTTCTAGGAATAATAAAATGAGTAGCAATACATTGTGTTTGATGAATGTTTATGTGTAGATAAGATGTTGTACTAATATTTTTTTTA
>NW_004567145.1:241566-245713 GCF_000260355.1 Condylura cristata
CAGCAGTGTGCTTTATCAATCTGCCTTTTCTGCTCCCCACTTTGGTGAGTCCTCTCGCCCCTGACCCTCTGGTCTGTGCCCCAGTTCTGTATACATAAATAATAAATAAATCTTTAAAAATAAAAAGATTTATGTCTATATGCATGCAATAACTGGGGTACAGGTCAGAGGTATGGGAAGTGAGAGGATTCACTAGAGGCATAGTGGGGAACAGAACAGGTGAATCTACTGAAGTACACTGCTGAGGGGTGCAGCAGGCAGGATGGATGAGGATTGCTGCACCAGGGTGAGTCACCTCCCTGGCTGGAGATCGAACTCATGGTGCAGGGCTGTGGATAGCTTCATAGTACTGTGCTTTAAACCCTTGGGCTACCAGGGAGGGCCTTGTTCAGCCTTTTGTTTCTGAATATGCAACTTATGCACAATGCAAAAAAAAAATCTCAAGGCTATTAATTTTTATAAATAAAAAGTTAATGTAGGACCCTCCTTGGTAGAACAGTGAATTTAAGTACAGCACTGGAAAGCTGGTTGCAGCTCCTTTGGGGCAAGTTGATCCCCACTCTGGAGGCAATCCACCAGGTGCAGCAGACCTCTCTGTCTGGCCCGCAGCTCCCCTCAGCAGTGTACTTCCTCTCTGTCTGCATGTTCTCTGGTGAATCCTCTCACCGCCCTGCACCTCTGGTCTGTACCCAATTCTATATGCATAAATAAATAAATCTTTAAAAAAATAAAAGTTAATGTAGGTCTTTATCCCAGCATTTCTGTTTCTTTACTCAGAGACAACTTGTAATGCAGTTTTGTGTGTGTTTTCTATAAATAGTATAATGCATACATATATTCACATACAAAAAAAAAAAAAAACTATTTCTCCCTAATTACTGCATATTATAGATGCAGAATTGTACCTTTACAAATGCTATACAGACATCAATGAACTTATTCCTTTGATTGTAGTGTGGATATTCCATAATTATTAAGCATTTCACTCACTTCAAAATGGATTTTTGGATCAATTCATATATTTTTACCATGGCAACTATGACAAAATATTTTACTTGTCATTTACATTAGTTCTAGTAAGGATATCAATATTAATTTTTGTATACAGTAAATATGTATTTCCATTACGGGTTTTCCAAACAGAATTTAAAGGATTACAATCATTGCGCTAGTCTCAAATATATTGAAATATGGTTGAAATTCAGTATGTTGCAACTACTTAAATAATATAAATTAATTTAATATATTTTGACATATGCATATACTCATTGAAGAATCACTTCAATAAATATATTTTCTGTTGTTTCTTGATTTAATCTTCCTGTCAGCAATTTCAGAGAGTTTAAGTTTCTTCATCAACATTTGGATAATCAAGGATTTGTTGTGTTGTTTTTTGTTTTTCAATTTTAGCCAATGTTTTGGTTGTGTTGAGATATATCTCTTTGGTTTTAATTTGTATATTTTTTACACAATTCTAAATAGCTATATTTTTACACCATTCTTAATTTTGTGCATTTTTTCATCTCAGTTATAATCCCCATAGGCTTCCCTCCACCAATTCACCCATGTGTCATCACCATACTCCAGTGTACTCTTCCCCTCCTAGTTCTGATCCAATTTCCCTTTCCACCTCCATAAATGTCTCTTATTTATAGTTGTTCACTGTTTTCATTTTTACTCCATTACATGTGTTTCTCTCTCCCTTCCCCAACCTCAATCCTTTACATTCCTGCTATGGTGAAACCATCAGTATTTTTCTTTTTTCTTTCTGGCTTATTTCACTAAGCATGATCCCTTCCAGCTCCATCCATGTTGCTGCAAAAGGCATGAGTTTATTTATTTTTTGATTGCTGAGTAATATTCCATTGTGTATATGTACCACATCTGTTTAATCCTGTTATCTATTTTTGGGCATTTGTGTTGAAAAATGGTTGAGCATAACATCACTATTCATTAGAATAATACAAATTGGAATCCACCTTAATTTGTATTGTTCTAATGACTAGTGATGCTATTCTCAGGTCATTTTTTTAAAGATTTATTTATTTATGCATACAGAACTGGGGTACAGGCTAGAGGTGCAGGGGGTTGAGAGGATTCACCAGAGACAGGGTGGAAAGCAGAACAGGAGGATAGATAATGTACACTCCTAAGGAGAGCAGTAGGTGTACAGGAGAGGTCTGCTGTGCCATGTGGATTACCTCTGGGGCTGGGGATCAAACTCATATTGAAGACACTGCAGCTATCTTGCAATGCTGTACTTTAACCCATTGTGCCATAAGCAAGGGCCCTCTGTCCATCTTTGATGAAGTAATTCATACACATTTTTTTTTCAAAAGATATTCTACTGTGTTAACTTTGGTTACAATACTACATGAACTTCAAAAATACAGATTTATCCATCAGTAAGTGTATACACTTGCACCAAGCCACTACCAAAGATTTAAGTATCATCTGCTACTATGCAATTGGTTCTCTCACCTTATTCCTCCCATCCCTCAACCATTTCCCCTTTGATAATCCCCATTTCTTTTCAAAGTATAGGTGTTTTTTTTTTCGCTTTATTTTTTATATGTTATTTTATATTCTACGTACAATAGAGAGAATTAGTTAAGGGTTTGGCAGTTTACACTGTAGTATAGAATTTATATCATATCATATTATATTTATATATTAATTACATTAAGTCAATGTAATTAATAATTAATTAATTTGTTTTAATTCACATTCACAGAGAATAAACATGTTTTACTTTCTCTGCTAAGCATTTGACTGACTCATTGGCCACACATCACAAAATTTATAACAGTTATCCTTAAATTGATGAAATTATGGGTCACAATTAAGAGGGATTTGAATTAACTCTATAACTGGAGTCCAAGGACTTCTTGTCTACCTAGCTTCTAAAAGGATTCCATTAGCTTTGCTATTTAACTGCCTTTCTAGGACTAATAAAAGCCATATGCAGCAGAATTTGGTCAAGCTAGTCTGTGTTGGTACAGCCTGAATTCTTTCTTATGTACAGCATTCTTATCCAACTCAATTTTATTGATCTTAAGAAACCTTAGGCTGACTTGTTCTCACATGTTTGTGATGGGCCCTAGATGTATTCTATTGCTTATCTGAATAATAATTATCAGTTTCAGAAACTGTTCTCTTTGTCCCCTGTGATTTGCAGAGGCAGTTCACTAAAGTTTATGTAATTTTTTACTGCTATGAAAGGAGAAATTGGAGATTTTCTAATACAATCATCTGAAAACACTATCATAATTTGTCATATCTGTGGTGGTGTGTGTATACAGTTGAATGCCTCTACTTCTTTATCACTAGTGTTCTTAGTCATTCTTAACATACCTGTGAGAGTCATCAAGCTTATTATTATGCTTAGCTGGTAGAATCAGTGCAAAATAGGGGGATTTCCATTAAAATGTGAACAAAAAATAAGCTAAGAAAATTATCTTCTCAGAATATAACAGATACGGCTCATCATTCCAGGGTGTGCTGTGCTTTCAAGACCACAGCTCAGTCAACTATGGAACTCCAGAGTCTTAGGAACATTTCCATGCCCATCATATTTTACTTAGTATTAATAAATTCCTGATCCTTTTCTGAGTAATCCACAAAACCCTCTCCAAGACTCTGAAATAAAATTAAAAGATAAAGGGATTTCTATGACACATTAGTCATATAATTTTTCAGTTCCTGGATAGTTTTTAAAATCATGTTTATCCTTTTCTAGTGAATATGTATTAGAGACTTGGAGGAAGCAAAAGAGAAGAGTTTAAATTGATTTCTGGGAAAAGGAAGTATCATTTTGACTCTCCTTTTTGTGAATTGTAAAGAATGTATTTAGGAGACAATTACTATGCTGGCAACATTCTATATAATATTTCAAATAAATTCACCAGCTATATAATAAATGGAAGTCAAAAGAATATGAGGAAATACAACAACATTCCCCCATATTACTTCTGGGAGTTATCTCCCAGTTTGAATCTCTCTTTCTTGAAGTTCTAATAATCATTTGAAAATAGGTAGCATGGTAATTACTACTCTAAAGTTATTTTGTTCCAATTACTTCTCCTAATGATATGGCTCCAAGTCCAGAAAACATTTTTATTTTTCCTCAATTTCTTCAATTTCAATT
>NW_004567145.1:246952-259920 GCF_000260355.1 Condylura cristata
TTGACCAATTTTATCAATGCATAAACTTAAAGAGGGCTTTCAAATACTTGTTGATATTCAGTTCCCACCCAAGAATCTTCAGGCCACCGTCTACTGTAATTGAACAATAGAGACAGGGAAGTATAATCATAGTTGTAGAAAATTGTGTAAACATGACTTGTTTTACAAAATGATTTAAAGTAATATTAACATAGTCTGTTTTTGTGTACACTGTTCTTTGAGTAACTATGTCAACACTAGACACTAGTTGAAATTTTGTGTTTTGGAGAATTTGTATATATCATGTTCTTCAAGTCTCAGCCTTGCTAAGTTTCCATAGATGGGTTTATCAGCAAGGTGTTAAACAGTTAAATAAATTGTCTCATCTCAGAACAGCTGTGTTGCTCTGGTTCTGCAGTCACCATGCAAGCACAAAATAGCCCCACAGATAGGTAAATAGAGTATAGCAGGCTCTGTTCTGGGTACCAGACATGAAGTGTGCAATTGAGCATTGGGAGTAGCTGGTACTTGGTCATTCAAGAAATGCAAATTAGCAACAAAGGACTATGTACTCTGCATACATACCTGGGGCACAGAGCCATAGAATTCTTCTATGGCATATGCAATTTACAATCATGGATGCAGCAGAAACAAAAATTAGAATTGAGAATGGTATAACTAAGGGTGATGCCTGCTTCCTTTTGCAATATCCCTTCAGTGCACTTCACTATGAAGGCTTGATAGTTTTACACTGTTGTGAAAATTAAATTCCAGAATTAAAATTCAATCTTGGTTTCTGAACTATTTCACAACAAGCTTAAACAGTCACTTCTCACTAAACTTTGTTTCAGTGGTTTATAATTAATGTTAAGTGTGCTAAAAGGTACACCACAGCAGCCTAGTTTTAGCTGATTAAATTACATTTAATATTTAATACTCTTTGTCAAAGTTGAAAAACAAAATGGTAAATTAAACAGAAGTTTATTTTTTTTAAGATTTATTAATTCATTTATTTATACAAGAACTGTCATGTAGGCCAAAGATGCAGGGGTTGAGAGGATTCACCAGAGACAGAGTGGAGAGCAGAACAGGCAGATCTACTGAAATGCACTGCTGAGGGGAGCAGGGGTGAGACAGGAGAGGTTTGCTGCACCATGTGGGTCACCTCCCTTGATCAAAATCATATCACAATGGTTTGATAGCACTGAGACTTTAATCCTGTGCCACAGGGAGGCTCCTGAACATGTTTATCATTGTAATTAATTTTTCCATGGAGACTTTAGGTTTCCCTACATATATTATCATGTAGGAAAAAAATATTGGATGGCATCCAACAATAAAGGAATAAAGGTAGAAAATATGAGGCAGTAACCACTAGAAATAATAAAGCTAGAAGACACTATAACTGATTTAAAAATACAGTGAAAAATCCTCAACAGCAGAAAAATATAAGCAATGGGAACAATTAGTGATTATGAGACTATAAAATCAGAGAACACACATTAGCACAACAAAGAGAAAAAATAATTAACAATGAAAACAGTGCAAGAATTTCCATTTACAATTGTTCCCCAAATATCAAATACTTCAGAACTAATCTAATGAAGGAGGTAGAGGACATATACAAAAAGAACTGCAAGATATTGAGATTGGTGATGAAAGAACATCTCATATTAATGGATGGAAATGTTCAATATAATCAAAATGATGACTACCCTTCCTATAATAATATATACATTTAACATAACTCTATAAAATAACAATATTTTTCAAAGGAGCTATACAAAAATACTGAAATTTATGTGGAAACGTAAAAGGCAACAACTTTCCAATGATTCCAAGAATCTCATTAATATGTTATTCCTCGAATAATATTACTATAACTTCAATCATTTTACCTAAATTAAATCTCTTAAATTGTTTAGCATTGTTTTCAGGTTTAACATTAATTACCATTTGCCAAACAAAGACTGCTACTCTGATTTCATTTATTACTGTCATATAATGGTAAGTCAGGTGGAATGTTTCCTCTGATCCTAGTTTTTTCTCTTACTTCCTTAACAGCAATACAATATATTTTGTGTAAAAATTCCAAATTCTATCTGGTAGTTTTGGGATGTTTACCCTTTTTATTCCTTGAAGAATCTGGTAGATGATCTTTATAACTTTATATTTCACTCAGACATTAAACTTCTAAATATTCAAATAATATTAACCTGGCTACTTAATAGTTTGCATCTGTTACCTGACAAATAAATGTATGTACTGGTTTATTTTTTCTGGTTCTTGTTTCTTTTTGCTCATTGTGCTTTAATTCCTTGTGTGATTGCTTGTTTGTACTACTGTACTACAGACCCATTTAAATAATCCGCTGTGCTTCTTTATGTCCTCAGAGCAATTGGCATAGTTGGGCCATCATGATTTATTTATTGATTTACACAGCAATTTTGGCCTTGCCTATCCCCAACTTACTAATTTATTTATTTATTAATTTACTAATTTATTTACCAGACAAAATAGACTGTAATATATACACACATACACACACACACACACACACAAGATATATATAGATAGGTACATATAGATATAGATATGTAAGGTTACTTATCTTCCTTCCGTTAAACTCTTCAACTGTCTTTATAATAAAATAGAGCTGAGTAAGTATGTAAGAGGAACCACAGTGGTTCATGCTACTGTGGTGTAGTGGGGCATGCCTGCTTCTGCTTCAGGACTCCCTGAGCCCACCCAGATCACCAGGTTTCATGACCAACCAACTGTGTGATAGGTTTGATGTGCCATTGGGAAGCGAGATTAAAAACCAGCGAGTTTTGTAAGTGGCACAATCAGCTTTGAGTCTTGGGTAGATCAATATTGATAAAAGTAGGAACGGCAGATATTCAGCCCTCCAAGACTAGTTGAGACATACTTTCCTCAGAAATCTCTGCTTTAGACCTTTGAGAACTGTGGTTCCTGCTTTCACTACTCTGATTCTTCACTTACAATCGTGAATGATGACGTCTGATCTCTGGTATAGTGGCCTAATTGCCTGACTACTTGTGATTCTTGCAATTGTAAGGGTTTGGGTGAGGATCCACAATGACACCTTCTCAGGTCTTCTTCATTTCAAGTCAACATTCCTTCTGATCTCAACCCCCACATACTTTTTCAACTTTATGTATATCTCTCTTCATAATAAACATCAAGTCAATGTTTTACTAAAAACAACTTGATGCTATTTGAACACTAATATGTGTTATCATCATGTCTTGGCTTGGCTTGAGCTTTCAGAAGGTAATCCCCTATATACCTGGAAATCTCTTGCATATCCATCAGATTAATTTTGAAGAAAATATTTTTGTTTATCCCACCTTATAATACACTATACAAGAGAAATTATTACATGCCATCTTCTTTGTTTCCCCCATATAATCACACACACATCCTGTGTGTATAGAAATGTGTTCACTATACCTGTATTAATAATCACTTTTCTTTATATATCTTCCCCAGTAGACAGTGAAGGTCATAAACTTCTATCCCTTTATGTTTAGCAACTAGCATGAGATCTTTAAATATAATATAGTCACTTAGATAAATGTTGAAAGAATGTACTGAGAGTCTTCATTACCAGTAAGATAATTTAGTATCACATGACATGTGTTTTCAAATTTATGAAGTATTATTTGGGAAAAGTTTCTACCATGTTGTGTTAAAATTAGGACTAGTGGTAGATGTTCCAAAGAAATGATTTGTTCCTGAAAAAAGTAAAGTCAATTTCCAAATACTAAGCATTGTCCAGGAGAAGAATGAGCCATTTTCTAACATTTTGAGCTCTTTATTTTCAGTGTAAAAGTGGAGAAAAAAATGTAACCTCTAGTGGATATTATAAGGTAGAATTTCATCAGGAAACTGTTCTAAGTAGTCTTTTGGGTCCCTTCTAGTTCTTAAAATCATGTGATTTTCTGTACAAGAGAAGCAAGATCGTGTAAGTTTAAAAAAAGAAATGTTTTCCTAAGTAAGATGACATTATTCCCTACTCCAAAACAGTTTCTGTTGTTTTTCAAAAAAGAAAGTGTGAATGTTACTTAGATATATGAAAAGTTATTACATTTAAAGAATTTCTGATTTTGATTAGAGAAAAACTGTCCTTGCCCAAGTTTCGTTTGGGTTTAAAATGTTTCGTATGACTAATATACAGACAGGGGAAATCTAAAATACCAAATGAAAATGTATCAGAGAAACTCCTTAAATAGCTTGGGGCTCTCTGGTGACCTAGGGGTTAAGTTTTAGTATTATTACTGCTAAGGCCTGAGATTGATCTTCTGTCAAGGGGCTAATTACATAATAGTGCAGAAGACCATTCCTGCCTCTCACTGCTTCTTTCAAGAGTGTGTTTCAGTAAATACTTGCTCTGTTTCTGACTATGAATATGATGAATCCTCTTACCTCCCCCACCTCTGGTCTGTACCCCAGTTCCTCAATGAAAAAAAATTAAAACATTTGAGGATTGATAAACATAACATTTTTCATGAATAACACACTAAAATTTGCATAGGTACTGTGCAAATGGCACAGTTAAAAGGTGGCGCGTCAGGCAAAAAGGGTATGCTTTTATAGATAAAGAAAATCATATGTCAAAAGTCAATGCTAAATACATATGGAAGAGAAAAAACAATAACTCAATTATTAAACCTCACTAAACCTAACCTGGGTATATTTTGCACATAAAAATGTTGATCTTTTTTGAAGTGATTGCCTGGTTTTGTTGAGTTATCAAACTGTCTGAAGTTCACTCCACAGGACCAGGCACCGCTAGCACCCAATCCATGATCTGGACACCTGGATATCTTGCTCATTCGTTTCACCTAGTAGCACATCAATCTATATTATTACAGTTCTCAAATTTCTGGTCTGCTTGACATCTATATGTGAAACCTCCCTGTTCTTGAAAGAATTTATGCCGTCATTACAGGAACAGAAAGAACTTGCAGGTGGCCTACTTACAACTAGCTATGTGGTTTGGAGAGAATTAACTTAGCCCCATTAAACTCCTCTCTGTCATCTATAAAATGGAAATGAAAATAATATTTACACCCTTAGATCTGTTGTGAAATATTAAGAGCATAAATAGATGGATGCCTTTAAATGTGCCTGGGATGTAATATTTACTATATATATTTCATTATGATTTTACTAAATCACTCATTAATTTAAGTAACTCTGCCAAAAAAGTCTTTTTAGGTAACTTATTAGACTATTTTTAAATGGTGAAAATATCTGACTGCCCCCTGCCCAATCTGGGAATTTGCGATCTTTATGCTTTTCCTTTATCTTAGTTCATTATTATTCATTGTGATTATTGATATATTTGTATTTCTCTCCTTTTTTTTTATTTTTTTTTAATCCCGAATGAAGTATCATTACTATACAATACATATTTGTTAGTGGTTTGACAGTATCAGATTTATCCCATCAGATGTAATCAACATAGAACTCCCAATAACCAATTGCTCAGTATCCTTCATCATAGACCATTTATTCCTTTTCTCACATTGCATGGTCTTGGATAGTTTGAGGATTTATTTGATATATGTAAGCCTAATTGATGGTTTACATTTACTATAAACAATTAGTATCCCAATACAAAAGCTACAAAATAAAATTTTTATTAATATTTTTCATTTATAGTCTCTAAATATTGCAAATTTTGGAAATTAAATATGCATTTGAATAGCATTTTGGTTACATATGTCCTTGAATAGTACTTAAGCCTTTAAAATTAATGTATGTAAGCAAATGTATAACATATATGATCAGTTTATAGCATGGATTTTTTCATTTTGTAGCAAAAGCTCAATTTATATCAAAGATATAAAAATACATCTTAAAATAAATCATCTAATTTGTAGCCTTATACTTTATATGTTGTATACCTTTATCTATTTAGCTGTGCTCTGCTTAAAAATTTAAAATGTGGGTGGCCCCCCTCCTCCCTGGTGGTGCAATAGGTTAGGACACAGCACTGCAAGCCAGCTGCAGCCACTTCAATGTGGGCTGGATCCCCAGCCCCACATGGCATGACAGCCTTCTGCTGTCTCATCCATTGCTCCCTTCAGCAGTATAATTCATCTGCCTGTTCTGCTCCCTACTCTGTCTCTGGTGAATCCTTTCACTGCCCCTGAACCTCTGGACTGTACCCCAGTTCTATGCATAAATAAATACATTTTAAATGTATATGTATATATTTAATATGTTTTCTTAGACTTTCTAAAAACATTAATTATTTTATTTAAAAATATATAGGTAAAATTTAGTTAACAATTAAACATTTAAAATTTCAGTTATGTTTGTTAATGTAATGTTGAATTACATCACAATATATGTCTTAGGGATATCAGTTTAAACCTCAAAATTATTATTATTATTTTTTTAACCAACACCATCAAGCTCCCAGTAGCTCATTTAACATTTTTTAAAAATTATTTTAAAGTCTTTGTCTGATATATCCTCTAATTATTTCTCCATTATATTTGCTTTTTCTTGTGTTCAGAGATTCCTTGCTTCTTAAACAATGTGTGTGATCCTATTTTATATGGCTGTGTATTTTGTTTGTTACTTTTTTTTTTTTTAAAGATTTATTTATTTGTGCACACAGAACTGGGGTACAGACCAGAGGTCCAGGGGCGGCAAGAAGCTTCACCAGAGACAGAGTGGGGAGCAGAACAGGCAGATCGACGAAGCACACTGCTGAGGGGAGCAGCGGGCGGGTCAGGAGAGGTCTGCCACGCCATGTGGTCACCTCTGGGGCAGGCGGGAATCGAACTCATGTGGAGGCAGCTTTAAATTCTCAGTGCTGTGCTTTAACCCGCTGCGCCACCAGGGAGGGCCTGTTACTTTTTTTTTTTTTTTTAGATTGTTTAGCATAAGAAGGAGGCAGGAAGGGAATCTGGTGGATTTCAGTAAAAGGAATAAAATTGGTTCACCACTATTTCCTCATCTTTCATTTCACAGCAAACTGTATTCTATGCTTAGTTCACTTAATTTCCCATTCCACCTTCCTGCTTTCTGCTGCTCCTTTCTGCCATGGGTTTCTGTGAAGGTTGACTTAATTGGCAGGGAGACCTGGACTTAGAATGCCAGGCTAAGGCTATAGAATTAAATTGTGACTGGCAAGAAGGCTGCATTTATACCCAAGTGTGGTGGGCATTTGTGTGCCACCTTGTTGCAATACCCCCAACAGTGGTTGTCATAGTCATACCACTACCTCTGCTACCATTTCTGTGGGGTTGCAGTAGCTGTGTCTTGGGTTACTTTCTCAGAGGATTTGTGATTTATCTTAAAAGTACTTCTCTCTGCTATTTTACTTTTATGGAGTTCAGCCTGGCTCAGCCAGGCATCTCTTATTTCTTTTGGCAAGGCAGTTGTGAGGGAATTTTCAGTGTCCACGTCAACTAGAGCATTTCAAATACACCAGGTTTGTACCTGCAGAATTCCATCTGCCCCAGTTCAGGAGTTCAATATGTGTGTGTAACTGAATTCCTCGAGGGAATTTTAGAATACTTGGGTTGTTCCATCATGGTTTGGGATATCAACCCCTAGACTGTTCTGCCAATTAGGTTATCTCCTTTCCCAGATAAACTGTAACAGCTAAAACAACACACATTTTTGAAACATATTAAAGGAGGAACAGCTAAAACAACACACATTTTTGAAACATATTAAAGGAGGAAAGATTGGACAGATATAATTCATTTTTTAAGAAGAGTTTTAATACAGGACAGGCAGAGGAAATCAGTATCTAAATATTGACAACACAGTGTCTCTTTCTCTTCCAAGTAGTTTGTATCGCTGCCTCTTTCCTATATAACCTGAACAGCGAAGGCAAGACAAAATATTTACACCCAAGTATTAAAAGAGAAAAAAAAAAAAAAAAAGTAGAGCCCAAAACAGAAAAAAAAAAATCTCTGATCCCAAAACTTTACATCTGCTATAAACATGACTATGTGTACTTTATTACAAATTTATATCTTTATATTTTCTTATTATTACAAAGATAAAATTTCAATCTTAATATTTGAAGGAAAAATGTCTGTAGCTCATGACCACTGAGTGTTTCAAAATTAACATCATAAAATCTGCAATATAGTCACAATGAACAGGTTGATCAATTACCACAACAACTCTGTTTTATTTGTTCTTATTTTACTTCTTCATCTACCACATATGAGTGAAATAATCACTTGTTTGTCTTTCTCTGTATGATTTATCTTATCATAGTACACTTTCTCAATTGCTGGTGGTGAATATAATATAGTTCATTCAAATATTGGTTTATAAGTTCATATGACTAAAACAAATAAAATGATAAGTGTTATTTAAATAAAACTAAAGGAGAAATAAGAATTTCACCATTAAGCCATGATGTAAACACTAAAAAAAAAAGGGGAGGGATAGGAAGAACATAACTCAACACACTATAGACCATATATGATAAACAGATAACTTTATGTTAAATTCTGAAAAAATGAAAAATAAAGTTTCCTCTGACAGGATGTTAACTGTTACCAACATTATTCAACAATACATTGGAATTCCTACCCAGAACAAGTAGCTCTGGAGAAATTTGTAAGAGAAATGAAAATAAGAAATGAAAAATTGAAGCTATCATTATTTGCAGATTATGTTGTTATATTTACAGAGCACCTTAAGGATTTATTATAAAACTATTATAAACAATAAATCAGTGCATTGAATTATAAGTTCATAAAATCAATTCATAAAATGCAAACTAGAAGAGAAAGAAATGAGGAAATACTTTAAAATTACATCAAAAATAAATACTAAGCAGTAAGTTTAACAAAGGAGGTAAATAACCAATAAAGTGAATATATAAGAAATGTTCTAAAGAAACAAGGTATTAACAAGGAATTAGAAATATTCCCTACTTGTGTATTGTAGTAAGTAACTTTGCTAATATAGTCATCTTATCCAAAGCAATGTACAGTTTCAATTCAATGTCTATCAAATTTAAAGTGTCCTTCTTCAAAGAAATAGAAAAAAATATTTAAATATATGTGACCACAAAAAACTTGAGTAACCAAAGAAAATACAACAAAAATATGAAAGTGGAAGCATCACACTCCAAGACTTCAAACTGTGATATAAATTTACAGTATTCAAAACAATAAGGTACTGTAATAAATATGAACATAAAGATCAATGGTATATAAATGAGAATACAGAAAGATGCCTACAGTTACTTGGCAGTGAATCTTCAAAAATGAGTCAAGATATACAATAGTGAAAGGAAAATTTCTTCAGTAATTGCTTCACAATCGCATGCAAAAGAAATGAAACTAGACCATTTTCTCACATCATAACCAAAAATTAGCTCAAAATAGATTAAATACTTGGCTATAAAATCTGAAAGCATTCAATGTATATAAGAAAACATAAATTTAAAAAATCCACAGCATTGAATTCAGATTTTTTTTCATATTTATATCTTATGGCATAAGAAACGAAAAGCAAAAATAAACAGAATATCATATTAAAAACAACTACATAGTGAAATAAACTATAATTAAAAATACATGTCACTCTAATGGTAGATAATATTTGCACATCATACTTAAGGCAAGGCCCTAATAACAAACATCTACAAAAAGAAAAAACTCCCCAAGCAAAATAGCTAAATAGACAATTCTATGAATATATACAGATAGACAAATGGCACATAAAAATGCTCACCGCTACTTATCAACATGGAAGTGAAAAATCAAAATATATTGAGTTCCATTTAACACAATAAAAAGTGCCTATATAAAAATGTTCCATGTTCACTTGAAATAAAAGTTGTGTGAAGCAGTTTTTGAGTAAAGTGTTCTGTAGACATCTGTTAGGCCTATTTGTCTAACTTATCGTTTAAAGTTGCTGTTTCTTTAATTATATCTTATTTCATCGACCTGTTCATTGTTGTATGTGCATATTCTATTGTCATATAATATAGTGTTGTCAATATCACTTATAAATTTTGTTATTAAATCTTAATATCTCTATGCCCCAACATACAGTGCATATATGTATTTACGAATATTATTTTTTCTTGTTTTATTAGACCTTCAATGGAAATATATTTCACTTATCTTATGAATTTTCCTATTTATAGGTCCATTTCATCATCTATAAGTATATTTCCTGTTTTGTGGGTTGCCATTTGCTTTTATAAATAACTTCTAACATTAAGTCTCCACTTTTGTGTGTTGACAAGATGAAACTTTGCAAGTTTCATAAGGTTGAAAATTGTTTTGAAATTTATTTAGTCACTCTATATATTTTGAGTAATGAGTTTTGTTCATTAATACTTATTATATATTTTTTTAAGATTTATTTATTTGTGCATACAGAACTGGGATACAGGCCAGAGGTGCAGGGGCAGTGAGAGGATTCACCAGAGACAGAGTGGAGAGCAGGACAGGCAGATGGACAAAGTACACTGCTGAAAGGAGCAGCGGGTGGGTCAGGAGAAGTCTGCCTAGCCACCTCGGGGCAGGCAAGGATCCAACTCATGCTGAAATGGTTTTGACTTCCTAGTGTTGTGCTTTAACCTGCGGTGCCATCAGGGAGGGCCCTATATTTTATAATGGTTTTGTTTTTGTTTTTTCTTGCCTTTTTAATTTTGAGGACTTCCTTGGTTTTGGATTAACATTTATTTTCATTGTCTTATGTGCTTTATTGTCTTATGTGTTTCATTGTCTTTTGTCTTTCATTGTCTATTATTTTATTGTTGTTGCTGTTTGAGGTTAGCATATGATAAGTTATTTGCGTGACCTGTTGGACAGTGTAGTTTCTGGCTGGCTCTGATAAACCATACTGTTGTTTTCCCCCTCTTCCTTAGATTATTTAGCAATGATAGCTTGTTGATCAGTATTCAGTTGTCTATGGCTTTATTTTGTGTGTGCCTGGTGTTGATAAATTCCTTTAGCTTTGTTTCTTAGTACATTTACTCTTCTTTCTTTCTTGATTGTTAATCTTGCTGATAAAGGATCATGAGCTGGTGTGCTGGATTTTTTTTTTTTTTTTCAGATTTATTTGTGTCTACAAGAACAGGGGTATAGGCCAGAGTTGTGGGAAGGTTAAACGATTAACAGTGACAAATTAATTTTCATTTTGTGTCTATGTATTTCTGTTTCTACTGATTCCCTCTTTTCCTCATTTATTCACTTGCTATTGGATAAGTTTCCACTTGTGTTGCATATTGTTTAGTTTCCATGTAATCATATTTCTTCTTATAGTTGATTTCTAATTTCAGTTCACGAAAACCTCTACTATCCTGATCTAGTTTTATTGGCAATTGACTTGTGTCTTACAAATAAATGTTATCAAACTTTCACTGAAGAACTATTGCCCATCTTACTCAAGTTGTTTCTAAAATTACAAGAAAACACCAATACATATTATGATATTAATGTTATCTTAATACCAATACCAAACAAAGACTGCACAAGAAAATTATACAACAATGTCCCTAATAAAATTCAATACAGCAGTGTTTAGCAATATTATATCAAGTCAAATTCAACAGTAGAGTACAGGGTTATAGATCATGATCAAAACACAGTCAATATAATACACAAAGTAAAAATGGAAAATTCCCCCCATTAAATCTGGCATAAGACACTGATGGCCATTGTCATCACTTTTGCTATCAAAGATGGGAAATAAAGGGAATCCAAATAGGAAAAGGAGCAGTGAAACTACCACTAGTCACAGATTATTCTAGAAACAATAACTGATCAAAGAAAAATTTACAAAATACAACAAAAATCCAAGGTTATTTAAAAACAAAGAAAGAAAGAAAGAAAGAAAGAAAATATCAGATGCTGTAGTCTTGACATCTATCCTAAAAAACTAAAATGATCAGACCTTCCATGGTGGCGCAGCGGATTAGAGCACAGCATTAAAAAGCTAAAACCACTTCCACATGAGTTCGATTCTCGCCTGCCCTGGGGGTGACCATGCTGCTCCTCTCAGCAGTGTACTTCATGGATCTGCTTGTTCTGCTCCCCGCTCTGTCTGTGGTGAATCCTCTCACTCTCCACATCTCTGGCCTGTACCCCAATTCTGTATGAATAAGTAAATAAATCTTTTAAAAAAAAACTAAAATTATCAAGCTTAAAATTATGCAGCATCATTTACAATAACTAGGATATGAAAACAACCTATGTGCCAACTGATTGAGGATTGCATTAAGAATATGTAGTGTGTCCACACAATGGATCCTATTCAGCCATAAGGAAAGATGAAATGCTGCCATTTACAGCAAAATGAAAGTTGAGTGGAGTTGTGTGCAGTAAAACAAGTAGCATGTGACTCATTCCACAAAGTAAAGCTCATATAAAATGTAGCAAATACTAAAAAATGGAGTAAGTTTTGTAAGGTTAAGAGGGAGGGAGAAAGGAACAAAAGGACATAAAGGGTAATGTGAAAAATAAAAACATAAATATAGCACATGGACTCTGGCTTCACTTATGTATCAAAAACAAAGAAAAAAAAAACAGGCATATACATAAATTAAATAAATAAAAATCTAGTTGTATGAGATCAAATTAGTAGTTACCAGATGGAGATGGGAAGGAATTTGAATTACTTGGGGAAAGATTATCAACTGTATGTTTAAAACCGGACTAAAGTTTTAGTGGTAAATATATAAAGATGTTGATTTCTAGTCATACATACCTGAAATCTATATGATACTATAGTACAATGTTGCTTCAAAAATTAAAAAAATAAAATGCATAAATAAAGCAGCATTAATATGTGAATACAAATAGCATGTTAAAATTTCCTATTTCCGGTCCTCCCTGGTGGCGCAGCGGGTTAAAGCACTGCACTGAGAAACTAAAGCCACTTCGGCATGAGTTCGATCCCTGCCTGCCCCAGAGGTCACCACATGGCGCGGCAGACCTCTCCTGACCCGCCCGCTG
>NW_004567145.1:260020-262273 GCF_000260355.1 Condylura cristata
AAACTACCACTAGTCACAGATTATTCTAGAAACAATAACTGATCAAAGAAAAATTTACAAAATACAACAAAAATCCAAGGTTATTTAAAAACAAAATTAATAAAAACTATGAAAATAACTTAATTTATATTTTCCTCACATCGTAATTGACCTAACAAAGGAAGTAAGGACCTATACAACCGAAAATACAAAATGTTACTAAAAGACTTACATAGCAGCATAAGGAGAAGATAATATGATAGGCTATTCACTGTTCATTGAAGGGGATAGTCAATATAATCAAACTGACTGTTCTTCCTAAACTGATATATATGAAACACAATCCCCATCAAAATGCCAGTAAGTTTTCAAGAAACCAAGAAAATATATCCAAATTCATACAGAACCATTAAAGTTCTTGAATTGCAGAAGAAACTATAAGAGGGAAATGGAGCTGTCATGTTGCCTGTATTCAAACTTTATTTTAAAATAATAGGCATGATATATATGATATAAAAACAAATATAGATACCTGGAATAATAGAACAGAATTGAAACTTCAAAATGAATTCACATATATTCTAACAACTGATCTATGATAAATCATCCAATATCATAAAATAATGTGTGGGAAATTTGAAAAGCTACACATGCAATGTTTTAAATATATAATTTATTTATATGTATTTTACATCATTGTTAATTTTTGTACAATGTTTTCTTTCTGTTATATATATATATATACATATATATACACATATATATACTGTGATCAAATTGGTCTGATCTCTAACACCATACACAAAAATATATTCTCAATGGAATAGTAATTTATATATAATACCTACAAAAATAAAATGATTGAAGAAGACATTGGTGATATGTCCCATTATATCAACAGTAAGGAAATTTTTCATGACTCAAACTCAAAGGAAAAAAAATATATACATATATTAGCTTAAGTTAAAAATCTTCCTTTACAGTAAAGATAATAAAAGATGATTAAATAGACACTTTACTCAATGGGAGAAAATAGTTATACAATTGAACTGAGAGGACTTTAACATCCAAGGTATAACAAACTTACTCAGCAATAAAAAGTCAACAACCCAATTAATATCTAGCAATAAATTTGAATTTAATTTAAAAAAACTAAAATAATATAAACACTGTATAACCCAACAAATACTATCTTAGGCATATATCCACAAATGTGAAATCCTAACAACACATACACATGCATGCATGCATGTGTGTATGCATATGTAAGTGTATGTATATATATATATATAAATATATATATATATATATATATTCTACAATGATTATAGCAACATTATTTGCAATAGCTCAAATATGGAAGTAGTGCAAATGTCCTTCAAAAGACAATTGGATCAAGAAGTAGTTTTGGTACATATGGTACATATGTGTGTGGGGGTGTGTGTATACACACATACATACAATCATACATATATGCACAGTGTGTATATATATACACATGCATATATGTATAATACATATATGCATGTGTACACACACACACACACCATGGACTATATTGTAACCAAAATAAAGGTGATTCTCAGTCATTTTCAACAAATGAAACAAATTTGATAAAATTAGTCAAAACAAATACTGGATATTTATAAAGCAGACAATTCTATATCATAGAACACTTTTAAAAACTAGTGAAAATTAATAAATATCCTGAGGATTTTGACTTTTAAATTGGGCAGTGAAGAAAAAGGCAGTGAGAAAACAAGTGATGGTTGTAGAAAAAGATAGATAGATGAAGGTGATAGATAGACTATTAACAGTAAGTAAGAGGGCCACAATAAATATCTCTATTAAAATTTGGATGTAATTGAATTTACCTTAAAGAAAACTAAAAATGAAAATACCATATGTTGGCACTCCCTGGTGGTGCAATGGGTTAGGATGCAGCAATACAAGCGAGCAGCAGCCGCTTCAGTGCAAGTTTGATCACTGGCCAGGGAGGTGATCCACATGGCCCAGCAGACCTCTTCCTGACCAGCCCGCTGCTCCCCTGCTCCCCTCAGGAGTGTACTTTGTCAATATGCCTATTCTGCTCCCTACTCAGTCTCTAGTGAATCCTCTCACCACCCCTACACTTCTGGCTGTATCACAGTTTGTATGCATAAATAAATAAATCTTAAAAAAAGAAAGAAAGAAAGAAAGAAAGAAAATATCAGATGCTGTAGTCTTGACATCTATCCTAAAAAACTAAAATGATCAGACCTTCCATGGTGGCGC
>NW_004567145.1:263338-280076 GCF_000260355.1 Condylura cristata
CTGTCTCTGGTGAATCCTCTCACCCTCCGCATCTCTGGCCTGTACCCCAGTTCTGTATGAATAAATAAATAAATAAATCTTAAAAAAAAAATTTCCTATTTCCATCCACAAGAACTAGTGATACCATAGAAACTGTGAGCACAGCTAGCAGTTTCTAGCTGCCATTCTCAGATTTCTCCATAGAAAATAAATTCCAGAGTTGGAGTTAGGGCCAAATGAATATAGAATATGTTATGGTGCCACAAAGAAATAACCTCCAACAACAACAAAAGCAATAATAGGAAATGCTAAGCAATCAATCTCAAAAAATTCCCCTTGAACAAAGTTAATATTACTTGAAAAACAATATACTTAAACATTTATTGTAATAAAGGGAATAATGTAAATGTCTAATAGTCTACACTGATTGAATAGATCAGTTTAGTTTATAAATGAAGCAACACAGTAAGTGATAAAGGATAAAGGTAAATATTACCAATATTGTATGTCAAAATTTTGTACTTTGGACATCGTGCATTGAGAAAAATAAATTATCTCCGTGTTGTCCTCAATCACCATGTTTTGAACAACAATGATGCACACTTGAAACTTACATAGTATTTTGCACACTCTCTTCAGCACTTGTTGTTTCTGAGGTTTTTGATACAGGCCATTCTCAATGGAATGAGATGGTGTTTGATTAAGATTTTGATTAGACTTCTCCTGATGATAACTGAACATCTTTTCAACTGATCTTTAAGAAATACCTATTTAGTTCATCTGCCTGTTTATTGATTATGTTGTGTGTTTTTGTTGAGCTCTCTGTAAATCTTCAATATAAGTCCTGTTCAGGTTACATCTCTGTAGGCGGTCCCTTTATGCTGGGTATTATCTCTTGAGCAGGACAGAGCTTTAAGTTTGATATATCCCCACTTTCCCCCCCCCCACTTTGTTTTCCTTGCTGCTGAGAGGAAAATGATGCTCTTGCTCTGTTGATAGGAATTTAAACTGTTCTAGCCCCTATGGGAAAAAGTATGAAAAGTCCTCAAACTACTAAAAATGCAGCTACCATATGACACAACATTTCCATTCCTAGATAGCTACCCAATGAACAGCAAAATAAATAAATAAATAAATAAAATAACAAAAAAAAAAAAAACTAAAAGGATTTGTTCAGTCCTATGGTTAGAGCAGCACAATTTACAATAAGCAAGATATGGAAACAACTTAAATTCCCAGAGCAAATAAGTGGATCAAGAAAATGTGGTGCACACACATACTCTTGCCATTTGTGGCAGTGTGGATGAAACTACCAGGAGTTATCCTAAGTGAAATCAACCAAAAAGAGGAGAAAGATAAATACCGGAGGGTCTCACTTAGAGGTGGAATACAGCAATCATTGAAAGACAAACTTTATAACTGATCCTTGAAAGCAGATCACAAATATATAGTATAAGGAGGGGAAAAAGGGAGGAGAGAAAACAGGAGGTGGGGAGAGAAGCACAAAGGACTGTGGTGGAAGACTCCAGTGCTCTGATGGTGGGAGAATTATGCTGACCACACCTGAAGGGATAAATCTTGTATCATAAAAAAAACAACAAAAATGTGAAATAATGATCCATCATTTATTAAAAAAAAAAACTGTTAAATATAAAAAGGCAAATGTAGAGAAACCATGCTAATCTTTTTAGAGTAAGGTTTCTCAATCTCAGCACTACTGGTTTTTTTTTTTTTTTTTTTTGTAAGGAGATTGTCCTGTGCATCATAGAACACTTAGCAGTTTTTATCATTGCCTCCTGCTAAATATTAGTATCACCCACCACTCCACTTCAATTACAACAATCACAGATATCTCCAGACATTGTCAAATGCACCCAAAGGGACAGAGTTGACCCTAGTTGAAAATTTTCAAAATGTAATTACAGGTGGCATTAGCAGAACAGGGGTCATGAAAAGTTGAAGAATGAGAAAAATAATATTTTACTATCATTAAGGGTCATTTTATATTAAATGTAAACATTTACAGTTACCATTGTTATTCTGACTTCAGTATAAAATGTGGAATCGCCAAGAGACATTGCTGCTGATCCTTTAAGAAATAGGAGTTCCAATATAAACACCTGATAATTTAGTGTTCTGTTTGTTATTAATAAAAGGGTTCGCGAGTAAGAAAGAGAAAAGAGCAAAAGCCCAGGAAGGAAGTTTATTGTGCTCTCAGGCATCCCCACACACATGTATGGCAGGTATTGCAATGGTACTGGCGAAATGCAGGCTTTTTACACAGCTATGGGGTGGACCACCTTAGTGGGACACTTTGCCCCTATTTGGAGTTGATTCTCCTTGTTGGGTGCTACTGACTTTTAGGGCCCTTTTTCCTGCTGTACTCAGGTGAGGCTTAGTCACTGGCAGGTTTCAGGTCTTTAAGTTTCTGCCTTGGGGTGGTCCTTAACTTCCCCCTGGGCCTCCCTGGGCCTAACAATTAATAGTAGAATAAGGTCATTCCCCTGAGTCCAAGATCAGGTTTTCTCTGAGACAGTTTTCAGTAAACCATACTTTTTTCCCATACTTCAGTTGTTGGGAAATCTTTAATGACTAAGCTGGAAATTAATTTGTACCAATTGTTGTAAAGCAAGAATATCATATATCTCTTGTTTGATGTGAGATAGAATCTAGGATTTTGTACTAGGAAAATTTATTATATTTTTAAAGTTTAAAGTGATTCCTAATTCATTTCCCCATTGTTTATGTAATTTTGGGTAAATTTCGCACGTCCATTACGTCCATTACGTGTCCATGGTTCACTCATCCTTCACCATAGCTCCAGGGCCAATATCCTACCTAAAACTTTCCTCCTCTGCAACCTCCTTGCAACCCCTGCCCATTTCATCTGGCAACCAGTTTATTTTTTCTCAAAGTCAACTAACATAACACTTGTAGGCATTTACATACAGTAATTTTGAAATGCCAATATGAAAAGATGTATCCATGCTTTTATAAATAACAACAATATATACCTAGTCATGAAACCACCTTGGATGCCAACTGAAAACTGGATAAAGAAATTATGGAAAATATGAATGGCTCTAAAATAAAATAGTACCGCTAGGATATTAAAATACATGCTTATGATAATGGAACAAAATAGATAGTGATGCAATGATGCAAAGTGAAATAAGTCAGTGAGTGAAACACAGTTACCAGATGGTTCCATTCATTTGCAGAGTTTAAATACAAAAGAAAGCAAATTGGCCTGAAAACTAAATATTTTTTTTTTAAGATTTATTCATTTGTGCATACAGAACTGGGGTACAGGCCAGAGGCTCAGGGGCGGTGAGAGCCTTCACCAGAGACAGAGCAGGGAACAGAATAGGCAGATCAAAGAAGTACACTGCTGAGGGGAGCAGCGGGCAGGTCAGGAGAGGTCTGCCACACCATGTGGTCACCTCCGGGGCAGGCAGGCGGGGATCCAACTCATGCGGAAGCGGCTTTAGATTCTCAGTGCTGTGCTTTAACCTGCTGCACCACCAGGGAGGGCCAAAACTAAATATTTTAAGCTTTGAAAGTTTTATTTTTTACAGTTGCTTGTTATTCCCCTTTTATTTTTGTGTTTTGTGGATTGTTAAATAGGAGAACTCAGATTTTGGGAAACTCTTCAGGGGAGTTTGAGACAGTACCAGCAATATATTTGTCACAGGAGAAGGAATCTAGGATTCACCAAGAGAGGAAAATAAAATATGACATTTATTGTGTTTTTACTGTTTATAGCAATTGTTTTCCAAAAGTAAAAACAATCTAGCTAAATAATGAGTCATGTCCCATTTGAACCTAATTCTGTGTTAGGTTTACCTGCCCACCCAGGTTGTTATTAGCAGATATACACGCATTGAAAATTGCCTCCGCAGTATCTCTTAAAGTACCTCATTAAAGTTGTTTTAAAGTTACCTCCTTTTTTTTTTTGTTACTGCATGTAATGTCATGAAGCACTTTTGCTAAACTTTTCCTTTATTATGTCTATTACCTTATGTAAAGAGCAAAGCCACCCCCAAAATTGTTGTAATTTACAAGCATTTCATATGGGTTCTAGGACTGTCAGAATAACTTTGCTTCTAAAGAAATTCAAATTCACTGAATAATAGAAGATCATACATCTCTGGTCTGTATACAATTTGTTGTTGTATCTTTTATCAGTCAAAACTTTTAGGAAAAGACAATTTAATCATCTGCACTGATTTTTGTAGCACTTTTTTATGTAGAAGAACTGGGGAGTAGGCCAGTGGGGTTTGTGTGAGAGAATTCACCAGAGAGAGTGGGGAGCAGAATAGGTGTGTACAGTGAAATGCAAGTCTAAAGGAAGCAGCCGACAGATAGCAGAGGTCTGCTGTGCCATATGTGGGTGTGAGTTAGCTCCCTGGCAAGGGATTGGACTCAGATCATAGATGTGTTTTACTTTTGATGGAAACTTTTTATTTGAAATGTAAACATATGTGTGACAGAATAGTCTCTCTGATATAAGTGTGAATTATTGAGCTCTCCCTGGTGGCACAACAGCTTAGAGCAACAGCACTGGCAAGCTAGCTGCAGCTGCTTCATTCAGTGCAAGTTCATTCCTTGGTAGTGATCCACATGGCAGAGCAGACCTCTCCTGTCTCTTCTACTGCTCCCGTTAGCAGTGTATTTCCTTGATTTGGCTGTTCTGCTCCCCACTCTGACTACGGTGTATCCTCTCACTGCCCCCACACCTTTGGCCTGTATCGCAGTTCTGTCTACATAAATAAATAAATAAATAAATAAATAAATAAATAAGTGTGTGATCTATCAGCACACAGAAATTGGGATTATCCAAATAATCATTCTCTGGAAGATTTCAGTTGTGCCTGCATTTTTCTCTGACACAGGTTAAGCTGTTGTGAGATTCCATTTTTTCAGGAAAAGAAGAAATAATGACCAAGTTAAAGTATTAGATCAATAGATGTGATGTGTAAATTAAAATTAAAATAATAAACAATTTGCTCAAAAGCTAGGCAATAGCTCAAAAATACTGAAGGTTTGTGTCTAAATAGCATAACAAAACACTGTTTAGTGAGGTTCTACTGAAGTTTTACCATCCTATTTTTTTTCATTTATTGCCCTTGTAGAAGGTGGATTTGTTCTGGATACTAAGAAAACAACAGGTCTCTGGTAATATCCATTTCATTAAGTCAGTGTTTGTCCAGAACTTTCAAAGAAAGAGTGTATGTATATAGAAACCCAGACAAAAGTTTTGTGATAAATATTTGCAACCCCAGTCTCTGCATTAGTTATAGAATGTACTTGTGGAATTATTCCATGATCCCACTCCTGGATAATTACTGCCCTTGACTATGACAGGACCTCTACTATTCATCAAGTCTTTTATGTATTTATTTATTTGAATATTTACTTATGCATACAAGAACTGGGTACAGGCCAGTGGTGCGGGAGGTGACAAGATTCACTGGAGACAGAGTGGGAAGCAGAACAGGCAGATTGACTGAAATGTATTGTGAAGGGAAGCAGTGGGTGGGAGAGGAGGGGGCTGCTGTGCCATGTGGGTCACATCCCTGGTGATTAAAATGCAGTGGCTGTGGATAACTTGGATAACTTCATAGTGCTGCACTTTAACCTTTTGCGCCACCAGGGAGGGCCCATCATCGTGTCTTTTAAAAGAGGATACAAAGGTTAATGTATTAGTCCCCTGAGTCTTCTGCTACAAAAATACCACAAATGGGGTGCTTGTAAGCAGCAAAATTTATTTCTCACAGTTCTGGAGCATGGAATTCTGAGAGCAGTTCACTAGCCTAATCAGATGATGGCCTCACCTAATCACACGATGTCCTCACCAGGGGAATGATGAGAGAGCTCTTAGGGCCACTTTTATAGGGATGCCTTCTGTGTTCAAAACCATGATGCAATTTTTAGACAACTAAAATGATCTCCTTATGAGGTTCTTCATGTTTTTGTTATAAGGTATCTCTAAGTGAATAATATTGTTCATGCCTAAAATTCATCAAAGATTGCCCTGGAATTTGAGATTGTTCCATGTCATTAGAATACATGTACTATCACTAAATTAGTCAAATATGAAAGTAGATATTTAATTCGGAAGAGGCCTGCAAAGTTGGTTCTTAATGTGAATTTATGTTGCTACAATCTGACTGAAAGCCTATCATCAGACAACCAGAGGCCAGGATCTACCTTAATTCCAAACAAAGGAAGTTTCATATTGCAGGACTCAGACATACAAACAAGGTTGGGGAAGACTTTGTTATAAGACTGTGCAGGCAAAGCTTGTTCAAGGTCACTAGTCTGACCGGCTAGGTAACACATCTGGCAGATCTGGGACTGGTCTTCCCTACAAACAGTGCTCAATGCCATTATATGACGACAGACAACTGGAAAAGGACACTGATGATTCTGTGGCTGGGATTCTTACGACATCCCATCAGTGAGGATACAGGCAAGAAAGATGAGATCACTTAGTAGGCCGCAGTTTCTCATATTGACCAAGAAAGTGGGTGGCTGTGCGTGTGTTTGAACAGTGTTTATGTTTCTGTGCATGCAGAACTGACAACAGGGAGTTCTTGTTTTCATATTGAGTCATAAGTCATAGAGTAGTATTGTCTGTGTCTTTTGTAAATCAGCCTAAGATGAAAGCCAGCAAGCACCCTCAGGCCTGCTCCTGGGTGTCAAGGAATGCTTTCTTGACAAAAATGTGGGAGTCAATTTCAAGTCATTTCAAGCATGTAAAATATCTGTTATCTAGTGTAATTACCACAATATTATGTTATTGACAAAACAATTAGTTCTGAGTTATAGCAGTTATAGATCTGAGGGTTTTTTTTGTTTTTTTTTTTTTCAGAAATATGCCGGTTTGTTCTCCCATCAAATAAACATATGTGTCCCAATGACAACCATTTCACTCTAAACTAAGGTAATAAAATTTAATTGTTCCTCATACATCATTTCTTAAAAAGCGCACAATTGTGTTGAATATTTTAATGATTCAAAACAGTACCTGATACTTATCAATCCATATGTAAAATTTTGGCAGCAAACAATTGTTAATGAAAAAAGTTTCACCCAGTAAATCAAACTTACATGATGGATAAAAGAAACAAAGCTACTCTTATTTCTGGAAATTGCACAGATTTATCTAAAGAGGTTCTTTAGTATATTTTCCACGAAAATTCCAAATCATTTGCATTAAATATACCTAAAATTTGAAATAGTTTGCCTTAAGAAACTTTCTAAAGTTGTTTGAATAATTTTCTCTCTAATCTGCGTGAGGAGTTGTTACATGTCAATGAGTGGAATCATCCTGGCCCCTCCTTCCACACATTGCATCATACACATTCCCCCACATGTCAGTGAATGTCTTTAACCTCTCCCACTTCATAAAATATGGGTCTATTATTCATCTACTGTATTCAAGTTTTTAATTGCTCAAAAATAAGAAAGGCATTAATTTTAAATCAGTGATGTTAAACAAGATGTCACCAACTCCCAGGTTTTCAGATCCTAACTTAAAGTCTCTTGTCCACATTGAAATGTACTGAATTTTATAATCAGTGGTCAAAAAATGATAAGATCTCATCTTTACATTCCTTCAGAGTTGTGAAAACACCTATCTCTGAAGGACATTCAAGCACAGCTTAACAGTAACACATAATCATCACCTTCAGTATGTCATATATCCCCAAGTCATCCAAATACTACAGTTAAAATTAATATTATGAGAAATATGAGGATGGGAGTAAAATATAAATAAGTGCAATGTTAGCAGGAAATCATCAAACTGGCTGTGGAAAATCGCAGATTTGCATTGTTTGCTGTAAAAGCTAGGGCACCCCACATGCTACGATGATTAAAATGTCCAGTGCACTGGAAAAGCAGCATGGTCACAATGGGAAGTTAGAATTCTTGGTATGAATTCTCTTGTACCACTTGGTAATTCTGTGCTCCTTGGAAATCCTTGATTACTTAAGGGACAGCAGGAGACCAGGTTCAAAAAGGATCTAGTCACCATGGAAATTGAAAGTGAATCCAACTCTTATGGTATAAATTTTAGTTTGTTTTGCATATCTCTGACAATACTGTTTAAAAAAATTGCCTGTGAAGCATGACATCATATTATAAAATGCATTGTGAGTTTCTTTACCCACAGAGTGATTCAAATTTGGATACCAATTTTCTAATGTGTGCTAAGTGCAGACTCTGGGTGTCAGAAAGCAGTGATTTTTTTTTTTTTTAAATGTGTTGTTCTCTGCTTACCAACCTCCTAGGAATGTTAGCAAGTGCATGAAATAAAGATGCTTAAGAACTAAAAGCTCTTAAAACATGATTGCTTTAATAACTATGGGTATTTTAATTTTTTATGTTAAAGGAAAGATAAGTTCTGCTAAGGTTAAAAGCATGACCAAATTACAATAACAAATTAAAAACAGGATCACTTTAAACTTAGGTCAATTCAAAAACTGGTCTACAAATTTCAGACTACTATATCATTGTCTTGCCTAATTTTTGTGGTTAGGACGTTTAACTATGTAAAACAGTAATTCTGAAAGTGGACATTATTTCCTTATGCTTTATTATCTTAGGGAAAATGCTAGTGATTGTCAACATTGAGTATGATGTTGACTGTAGGTTTGTCATATATGACCTGAACTATTTTGACATATATTTAATTTACCCACATTTTACTGAGGCTTTTTTTTTAATGAATACAAGAGCTGGGGTACAGGCCAGAGGTATGGGGTGAGAGGATTCACCAGAGACAGAATGGGGTGTTCCCCCATAACAGGCAGATCTACTAAAATACATTACTGAGGAGAGCAAAGGGTGAGACAGATGTCTGCTGCACCATATGTAATCCCTGGCAGGGATCTGGGATCAAACTTGTGCTGCTCTGACTGAGGATAGCTTCATAGTGACAGCTTCAACACCTTGCACCACGAGGGAGGCCCCAACTGAGTTTTTTTTTTTTTTTCTCCTGAAGTGGTTGTCCAATCTTGTCAAATGCTGTTTCAGTGTACACTGGAATTATATTTTTAAATCATTCTTTTCATTGGTGTGCTGAATATCAATGATTTGCCTATAATGAACCAATCTTGTATTCATGAACTAAATCCTAATTATTTTTTAAGAATTATTCCATTTATTTATGCATACACTAACTGGGATGCAAGCCAGAGGTGTGAGGGGAGGGGAGGGACTGAGAGGATTCACTGGCAATAGACTGGATAACAGTACAGGTGAATCTACTGAAATACACTGCTGAGGGAAAATAATAGGGGCAATTGGAGAGTTCTGCTGCTCCATATAGGTCAACTCCCTGGCTGGGGGTTGAACTCATGCCACAGTGGCTGGTGATAGCTTGATAGTGTAGGGACCTAAACCTCTGCATCACCAAGGAGGTCCCTAAATTCCACTTCTTTTTAATCCACTCATTTATCTTGGGTACATAGGTTGATTCCATAACTTGGCTATTGTAAATAGTGCTGCTATGAATGTTGGAGTGCATATATCCCTTGAATTAATGTTTTTAATTTATTTGGCACGTTAGCAAGGAATGGACTGCTGGTTATATGACAGATCTAACTTTAATATTTCTGAAAACTCTATACTGATTTCCATAGGGGCTGGAACAGTCTACATTCCCATCAACAGTGTAGGAGTGTTCTGCTTTTGCAATAACCCCATCAAAACTTGTATTTCAGTTTTTCTCTTTTTTTAGCATGGGCCATTCCTGCAGGTGTGAGATGGTGTGTCAATATGGTTTAGACTTGCATTTCTGAGATGATTAGCTTTTTTATGTAGCTATTGACCACCTGTATGTCTTCTATGGAGAAATGTACATTCAGAATTCTGCTTATTTGTTATTCAATTGTTTTTTATGTGGTTGTGCAGTTTTCTCAGCACCATTTGCTGAGATTTTCCTTACTCCAATGTATAAATTTAACACTTTTATCATAGATGAACTGCTCATATAACTGAACATTTATTTCTGTGGTTTCAATTCTATTTTATTGGTCAGTGTGTTTATAATTATTCCAATATCAAACCATTTGACTACAATAGTTTCCTAGTGTAGTTCAAATTTTAGGCATACAAAACCTCCATTATTTTTCTTTTTTTTCTTTTTTGCCATGAATAAATGGGCTATTTAGTGTCTTTTGTGTTTCCATATAAATTTCAGTAACATTTGTTCCATTTCTTTAAAAAATGGCATTGAAACTTTGATGGAATTGCATTAAGTCTGTATGTTGCTTTGGATAAGATGGCTATTTTAACAATGTTAATTATTCCAGTCCATAACTAGGGTAATACCCTTCCATTTATTTGTGTAATCTATTTCTTAACAGTTTCTTTTAATTTTCACTGAACAAGTCTTTTACCTCCTATTATTAAGCTTATTCCTATGTATTTAATAATTTTGATATGATACCAAAGGATTTTATAATATTTATTTTTTCTTCTAGTTGATTGTTTGTTTATGAGTATGTAAATTATTATATATATTAATTTTATAGCCGTACACTTTGCTGTTTATTGTTTCAATACTTTTGTTTTTAGTGGGACCTTTGGGGTCTTCTATGAATATTATTAGCATATCATTTATAAATGGTTATGATTTTACTTCTTTCTTATTTTGGACTCATTTTATATTTTTCCCTTGCCTCATTGCTCTAACGAGGTCTTCCAATACTATCTTGAATAATATTGATGAGAGTGTACATTCGTGCCTTTTACCTGCTCTTAAAGGAAAGGCTTGCATTTTTCAGTATTGAGTCTGATGTTGACGTGTGTGTGTATATGTGTGTGTAGATTTAAAATCTAAAGAACACTGTCAATTATAAAAACAACGCAGAGGTTGTAGACTCTACCGATACATATTTAAGCTGATAAAAGTTCCTTTATTTAAGACAGTATGACATTTTTTTCAGTTTCATATTAATCCAAAAATATTTGTGAAACCATACATATTATGTATATAATATAAAAATATGTATGTATAATTGATATAAAGTAAACCTCACACATTTTATGTGCTCAATTTAATGAGTTCAGATATATGCAAGCAACCATAATACCAACACCATCATCAAGGTAACAAAATTTTTCAGATCCTTCAATATTTCCCTATGTCCCTACATGTACACACACACACATATGTATATATATATATATGTATAGTGCTTGTGAAGTAAAAACATTTAACATGATATCCCCCCTCTCATAATAATTGGAAGCATGTAATATTGCATTGCTAATTATGAATATTGTTTTATAGCAGATGATACTGCCTCAACATATAGTACTGTATTTTCTGCAGTAAGTTTTCATGTGAAAGCAAGCATCTTTGCTCCTAATTATCTTTGAATGTAAATAGTATGGATTACTTTTATTTCCAACCACTTATACAAATCTGGAAACATGGTTCCTAACATATGGTGAGAGAAGATTTTCCTTTTTGACCCAGAGGAAAGGAGAGATTTAGAGATTAGACAATAATATGTAGAGATTATTTCAGAATGTCTAAATATTCACCATGGGGAGGATTTTTTGATAGTGGCACCCTTTCCTTATTTTGACCCTAAGATTAACATAGGCTTCATTCATTAACCAGAAGCCCTATATGTATAGACACTCTGGGTGCCCTGGCCATGCAGCAAATAATACATCTCTCACTTCTTCCATATGTAGGGATCAAGGTTGCAGGGTTTGCTGTAATATGAGCCATTCCTGCCCCAGTAAATAATTGAAGCTTACACTGCTTAACTTAATCATAAAACCACATACCAGACATTTTTAAGAAAGAACATTGTATGAAAGGAGAAATGAACTAGATTAGACAGTCAGTTTCCAGAGACTGTTAATATGCTAGTGATTACTATCACTAATTCCTTAAGATGAAAGCTATGATATTTTAAGTATCTATCAAATACTTTAGTCACAAAACTTCTAGAACAATCAATATAATCTCATTTGTTCTAAACTCTTAGATTTTTATTACCCACAAATGCATATAATAATAAAAAAAATCATAACTTTAATTCAAGCTTCTAAAGCTCTATCACCTTTCAGACACATGTTCTTTAGTCCTTTGAGAAATCTATGTACTTTTCACTGGATATTTAGCTTTGTATCACCCCTATATTTTAACATGTCCAATCCTCTTTAATTGGAAATCTATACTTTTGGTCTTGCCCACTAGTTTCAACCCCACTGCACAATAAAATGTTTCGAAAAGCTTTTTTTTTATATATATACATATTAAGATTCCCATGGTAGATCTTTGAAATCAGCCCCTTACCAGTTGTATGGAATACAGTTACATTCTCCCAATAATTTAAGTGTCTCTTTATTCTGGTTATTATCTCTTTTGCTGTACAGAAACTTATTAGTTTGGTAGAGTTCCAGCTGTTTGTTTCTTCACTGTCTTTGTTTCTGTAGAAGACTCCTCAAAGATATTCATGAGGTATATGTTATGGAGTGCTTTACCTCTGTTTTCTTCTGTATATTTTATGGCTTCAGGTTTTATGTTGAAGTATTTTATTCATTTGGAGCTGCTTTCGTAATCTAGTTTTATTTATTTATTTGCATGTGGTGGTCCAGTTTTCCCAGCACTGTTTATTGAACAGACTGTTCTCGATCCATTGAATATGTTTTGCCCTTTTGTCATAGATTAACTGTCAATATATTTGTGGCTTTATAGCTGATTCCATTGTTATGTGCATCTGTCTTTTTTTTATTCCAGTGCCATACTCTTTCAATCATTGTGGCTTTGTGGAATAGAGGGGAATCAAACAAGTAATCAAGCAGGGATAGACAAAAGTAGCAGACAAACAATAAACTGGAGCTATTCAGTAGGGGAGAAGGAGGAAGAAGGGCCAACATTCAGAGGTGGGAAAGGCACATGTCTCTATGGTGACAGTTCACAGATGGTGGTCTGAATTTTATGGGGATTACACCTGAGAAGAGAAATAAAACCTGGTACAAAAATGAGCAAATATGCAATATATATTTAAATAGGGGGTCTCAAGATTCCTGTTAACAAATTTTAACTTAATTTTCCATGATAATATTCCAGCAATAGTCTTTTGCTGTTAAGCGGGGTTGAGAGCACATCTCTAAGCCTGTGGGGTTGCTCACACTGGGCCTTGTGTGCCTCACCATGCCCACCTCAGCATAGTGACAAGGAGGCACCAGACTTGAGTGTAGAAAGAAAGAATGATCACAGAGCTGGGAGATTGACATGTGATATATTTCCATTTTCTCCTATGTCAGACTACTACTAAATACCCACCGGTATGGGAGAGAATTTAGCATTTTTGGCCCTACTCCTGACACCCTGAACAAAACTGGAAATTGGTACCGCAACACACAATCCTTGAAGACTTCAAATAAGGAGAAAAGATCACAACAAAGCTTTCCTCTTCTTCTTGCTATGTACTTGGCTCTTTCTTTCAAGTTGACTGCCCTGGCTTGTATTCTGTGTGCACACTTGCTGTCCCTCCTCCAGGCTCAGCAGACAGCTGTGCTCCACACTTTTAGCACCTAGTTCTTTTTCTGAGTGGCCCAAAAATTTCTTCATGGAGGCTTTTGCTAGCACTCTTTTCCCTGCACCACAGACACCCTCAAGTTATGAAAAGCTGGCAATCAACCATGTGCTAAAACACTTATAAACCCTTTCTCTCCCCTCCCCACTTGTCTCTCTCTCATCTTTTTATTCCCTGTTTATCCCTCTTAGTTCTCCATTTTCTCATTCCCTATGTGAATAAATTTTGTCATTGTTGTTTCTCTATGTGGTATCTTGTGTTTTTAATATTAAAATTGAGGGCCCACAAAATGTGTTTCTCCATTTTCCCCTCAGTCTTCTACATTTCAATAATATGTAAAAATGTGTTGACTCTATAAACTACTAGTTCCACATGGACTTGGATATTTAACTCTATCAGGACTGGCTTGACTTGCTCCATATCTGTGTGTAAGGAAAACTCTTTATGACTAGAGGATAAAGGATTTTAATATGATGATTCTATCTTAATCACAAGGTAAAAATAAATAAATAAATAAAGTTGGTGTATGCTCTTGAAAGAAAACACACATAAACAAATGACATAAAAACATTCACAAACCCCCACCAAAAGGTTAAAGCATAGGAAATGTTGTGTTTCCAGTCAGTCTTTAAAAGTATGAGCATGGTCAAGCCCTCCCTGTTGGCACAGTGGGCTAAAGCACAACACTAAGAAGCTAAAGCCACTTCAGCATGAGTTTGATCTCAGGCCCAGGACGTGATCCACATAGCACATCAGACCTCTCCTGACCAGCCTACTGCTTCCCTCAGCAGTTTGCTTCGTTGATCCGCCTGTTCTGCTCCCGACTCCATCGCTGGTAAAGTCTCCCACCATCCCTGCCCCTCTGGCCTGTACCCCAGTTCTGTATGTATCAATAAATAAATCTTAAAAAAAAAAAGTATGAGCATTTTCATACAGTAAGCATAAACAATTTATAAATATGTTGGGTTTATTTCAAGCTGGCACAGTGCTGGTGTTTTTCAGTGTCATTTACTTCTCTTTTCAAGCATCATTTATATATTTTGTTTTGCTTTGTTGTTGGAATTATATTATTCAATCAATGATTAATAGTTTTTACTTATTATTTTATAATATAGTTACTTAGTATAAATAATAGGCAATATTGTGATGGAATTTTGATAAATCTGAAAATTGTATTGCTGCTTTTTTTTTTTAATTTCTTCATACAGAACTGGGGTATAGGCCAGAGATGCGGAGAGTGAGAGGATTCACCAGAGACAGAGAGGGGAGCAGAACAGGCAGATCGTTGAAGTACACTGCTGAGGGGAGCAGCGGGCCGGTCAGGAGAGGTGGCCACCTCGGAGGCAGGTGGGGATCGAACTCATGCGGAAGTGGCTTTAGCTTCTTAGTGCTGTGCTTTAACCCGCTGTGCCACTTTAAGAGAGAATTGCTTCTTTAAGAGAGAATTCCTAGCTATAGAGCTATGTGGTAAAATTAGTATTTTTTTTTATTTATAAACTACACTACAAAATATTGCTCTTCAAAGTATTTACTTAATGGTAATATATACAATGTAAATAATACACAGCTTGATGATTTTCACTGTTAAATCAGCTTCCAACCTATCAAACTAGGAAGAATAATAATGTGATGAATAATTGATTTTAGATGAGTATAAGTGTCTCAATTTATTCCCAAGTGTTAATTTATGAAGAATATTTCACTTCATTTATTTCCATTCATTTTTCCCCAGTTTTCTTTTCAGAATCTGAAGAGTTGAGAGTAGTAGAAAGATGAAGACATAGGCTCAATCTACTTGTTAGTGATGACATTTAACTTCAAAACCACTGAGGTAATATCCTTTGGATAAGAAGCTCACCAAAAGGCTACAAGTAGTCTCAGCAGAAGTGAAATTCCGATAAAATTACAGAAGTGTATAGGACATCATATATCTATCTAGACCCACTGCATAGTGTGAGGGTCAGTCCCAACAAGCGTGTCTCATATGAGAGACCAATTGCAAGTTTGTGGTACTAAAAGCTACTCTCACTTGAAACCAACTAGTTAAATCTTCAGAGATGCCTCATGATCAACTTAAATTTTATGTTTGCTGAAAACCACACACGACTCAGAAAATCTGGGTACTTGTAATTTTCAATAGGTAAAGGAAATAAATTGAAACTAGCAAAGGGCAAGAGCTCTAGAGCAAAGTCTGGGAAGCTCAGTGTGAAGCTTCCAAGTCTTCCCTTCTCAAGCAGCCCCAGAAGTCCTCACCCCATTCTGTAGTAAGTGAGAATACATATAAGATACTGCCCACCTGGAAATCTTACCACTGGTTCACTGGTTTGTAATCTTTAGGGATTTTGTAAGAGCAGCTGTCGGGGTGCCCGGGACCCCAGCCCCATGATTCAGCAGCCAAACCCATCTGTATAAGGAAGTTAATGCTTCCGCGTGATCAATGTATGCTCCTTGTGTGTCCTGCCCAAATATGGTTGTTGTACACGTGAGCAGTGCTCTGATTGGCCAATGTACACTTGAGCAGTGCTCTGATTGGTCAATGAATGCTGTTTAAGCAACTGCCATAACGGACTCTGGGGGGGGTGCAGCAGAGAGGAGGCAAGCTAGAGCAAGCAAAGGAAGCAAGCAGGAGGAGCAAGGGAGGAGGCAGCAGGGAGGAGGAAAGTGAGAGAGAGAGAGAGAGAAGCAAGCAAGCAGGGGGAGAGAGAGAAGCAGGCAGGAGGTGAGGCAGCAGAGAGAGAGAGAGAAGAATAAAGGGTCCAGAAGAAGATATATCGTGGCATCTCTCTGTTGGCAGAGAGTGCGTCACAAGCACAGTCTTATAACACCAGTGGAACTGACTTCAGTCTACTACTCCAATTGAAGGCTGGGATTGGATAAATATTTTCAGTCTTAACTATCTCCTGAAGTGAGAATTGATACGGATTTTTTTCTAAAACTGGCATCATGAGTGATACTGCTAGCCTTTCTGGGGATCAAAGTCCCAAGGAAACTAAGACACTGCAACCAGATGGGATTTTCCATGGACTAGAGACTACCTTCTGGTCACTGAGACCTTGGACGTGTAGTTGAATCAAGCTATTATTTTTTTTAACAACACACGTTTTCCTTCCTTCTTTCTTTCCTTCTTTCCTTCTTTCTTTCTTTCTTTCTTTCTTTCTTTCTTTCTTTCTTTCTTTCTTTCT
>NW_004567145.1:280176-280678 GCF_000260355.1 Condylura cristata
TTCTTTCTTTCTTTCTTTCTTTCTTTCTTTCTTTCTTTCTTTCTTTCTTTCTTTCTTTTCTTCCCTTCTTTTAACAAGCACACTATGGTGTATATTCCAGCTCAATTTTATTGTGCCAAGTAGAGTTTTTGATCTGTTTACTTTGTATGTTAAGCTTCTCAAATGACTTTTTGATTTCTGAGTATGAATTACTTCCAGAGATAATCTCTAAGGAATTGTTGACAGAGTCTGGCAAATACTTGGTCCGTATACCTGATATTTCATTTCTAGCTACTATCAAACATGATGAACAAACCAAGGCTAAATAAAATTCCAGACCTACAATTCACCTGGTCAAGTTAATAAAAGTCTTTAGGATATTTTCAAATATAAAAGTTGGAAAATGTGCACTTAAAATTATGAATTACAGGCCCTCCCTGGTGGCACAGCGGGTTAAAGCACAGCACTGAGAATCTAAAGCCGCTTCCGCATGAGTTCGATTCCCGCCTGCCCCGGAGGTGAC
>NW_004567145.1:280778-296096 GCF_000260355.1 Condylura cristata
CAGCCCCTGAGCCTCTGGCCTGTACCCCAGTTCTGTATGCACAAATAAATAAATCTTTAATAAAAAAAAATAATAATAAAAAAAATATGAATTACAACAGTGAGACTTATTCAAATACAATTTCTATATTACCTAATGAAAACTTTGACATAACTAGTTATTAACAATACTTCAATGAATTTCTTCTTTTAACTACCCTCCTTTATTTATTGTCACCTGTAAGTTCTAGATTTTCATGTTGTCTCCCAGGTAGAAATCGGGTCCAGATCTCCAAATCCTGATCTTGAGCCAGACTAGGAAATTGAAACAAGGAAAATACACACTAAAACAAACAAACAAAAAAAACTTCATTTTTTGGAATATCTCAAGCCTACTCTAGAAATAAGTGCATGGTTAATTGTTAGATGATAGTTCCAATGTATCCTAGGTTAGAAGAAAGATAGTTTGAGGGAAAGAGCTATGTCAAGGACAAATAATAAGTCTGGATAAAACTGAGCTTATGTATGTTTCTGTGCTTAAACAATTTAATATTGGAATAATAATAGTGATCTTCCAAAATGAATCTTTTCTCAAAGGGAGATTATGAATACTGATCATTACAGTAAGAAGAAATGACAACAATCCTGAGAAGAAATGATAACACAGGATCTAGAGTGAACAATTTTCTGTGAAAAGTGGAGCAGTTTTCCATTTCATTCAAAAGGGCAGTGCCCTCTTTTGAGTGAAATAGCTGAAAGAAGAAATAAGGATGAAAGGGAAAAAGCAAACAGCTTTCATTTTTATGAAATTCCTACTCAATTTATAATCTGGTGATATTACCTTTCATATGCATCAAATGTATGAAGAATGGCAGTTATGTCTCAGAAGTTCAATATACAGATATAGATATACATACTACCAACTAGGAGCTTCAGCAGATGAAATGTCACAGATTATTTGAACAGTAGCCTAATAAAACCTGGACATTGTCAAAGACACTGAAATGATGCATGAGAACCACAAACTTTCACTCCAGAAGATACCATGAGTTCATGTAGGTTAAGCTGCTACACAACACCAGCTTTGGGAGACATACTACTATATATTCCAACTTAATTACATACTCATACTATACAGTGGATAGTTCTGTGGTGGTATTTATTGGTAAAATAGGTTAAATGTGATTCAGAGAAAGTGAGTTTTCCAGGTTATGTTAATTTAGTTATTGCTCCTTTCTATTATAATCCTATGTTATGCTTATTGTTACTGTAAAACCCACTTCCCATGTTCACAAAAGTTCTATTATCCTACAGGAACATCCTTTAGGATATGCATGCCACTAGCCAAAAAAATCTTTAAAGGTCGTAATTAGAATATAGACTTTATGTTCTAGAGTTTGTGACTGTAATTACAATTCATAGGTTAGGGTATATGTTGCTATTGTCAACCACAAAGCTAGTCCACACAATTTGAAGTTTGTGGCTAGGATTTTTTTTTTTTTTTAAGATTTACTTATTTATGCATACAAGAACTGGGGTACAGGCCAGAGTTATGGGGATTGAGAGGTTCACCAGAGAGAGTGGAGGACAGAACAGTGAGATCTACTGAAAGACATTGCTGAGGGGAGCATTAAGTGAGACAGGAGAGGTCTGCCATGTCATGTTGGTCATCTCTCTGGCTGGGAACCGAATTCATGCTGCAATGTATGTGGATTGCTTCATAGTGCTGTGTTTAACCCATTGTACCACTAGGGAGGACCCTGTGTCTAAGGATTAATGTAAACTCTGGTCCCTCCAAGAGTCTATGCTTTGAATACTCTAGGAGTCCAGACCAAAAAAAAAAAAAAAAATCATTGTCATCATTCTTCTTCTTTGCAAACTCTAGTTCAAGTTAAACTCAGCAAAATTTACTTTATTTCCAGAATTATAACTGCGAGGAATTTGGGGAAACCATTTTTAACTTTCCTGTGCTATCATATGTCTAATGTTTAAAACCATGAATGAAGTGAGGAATGAAAATTGTATAATGCATGAGATTTTTCCTAATATATGAAGAAAATTATAAACACTTCAATATTTGACATGTTTTTACACCACCATCTCTCTTGAATCATATTTTATATGGACAGAGATTTAAGGATGTTAATTATTTCTCTCAACACATTGGAAATATTACTACAGGATCCTAGATTATTATTTTCTTAGGGAAGAATGCAAATAATTATGTTAGCTTTTTGTTCACTGGATGTTTTATGATTTTTTTTTAATTTGTATTCATTCATTCGTTTGTTCATTCATTCATTCATTTTTCTTACAATCTTCGCTTTTTTTTTTTCCTCAGGTGTAGTACCCACAGAATTTCTACCACCAATTCACCCATGCACTATTACCATAGTCCCTTGTGTTCTTCCCACATTCCTTTTAATTTTTTGGATTTGTATAAGATTTGCAGATCTTTTATATCAGTTCCTATAAAGTGTGTGGTGTGAAAATATCATCTCCCATTCAGAAGAATATCTCTTTGTTGTGGTTGATACCTCTTTTTCTGTACAGCCTATCTTATTTTGGTGCAGTCCCAGTTGCAAATATTCTTTGTTTTCTCTGCCTCTGGAGATGAGTCCTCAAAAATGTTTCTGAAGTTTATGTCATGGAGTGATTTGCTTATGGTTTTCCTCTATATATGTTGTAGCTTCAGGTCTTATAGCCAAGTCTTTTATTCATTTTTATTTTATTTTTGTGCATGATATTAAATAGTAGAATCCCCTTCTGTTAGGTGTGGCAGTCCAGTTTTCCCAATACCATTTGTGAAGAAACTTTGCATGTTCAAGTGTATATTCTTTACTCTTTTGCCATAGATTAATTGACCACATCTGCATGGTTATATTTCTAGGATTTCAATTCAATTCCACTGGCCTGCATATCTATTAATGTTCCATTGGTATGCTGATTTTATGTTAAAGGCTGTGTAGTATATTTTGAATTCTGGGAGTGCAATGCCACCATTCATCCCCTTTCTAGGCCAGAAAGCTTTGAGTATTTGGGGATTTTTGTGATTCCATGTGAATTTCAGCAACATTTTTCACACTTCCATGTCATTGAAATTTTTATTGCAATTGCATTGAACCTGTATATTGATTTGTGTAGGGTGAGCATTTTGATAATGCTTATTCTTCTGATCCTTGAACATAGAGTCTTTCCATTTAATTGAAACTCTATTTTTATAATTGATTTTATTTGTATAGGTGTTCCACCTCCTTTGATTTATAATGAGACATTGGGGGGGTAGAATTGTAAATGGAAAGATGTTCTTTATTTCTCTTTAGACTGCTAATTTGCATATAGGAAGGACGCTCATCTTTGTGCATTGGTTTTGTCACCTGATACTTTACTGAAATGTTTTGCTATTTTCACTATTTTTTTTTCTGTGCATTTTTTATGGTTCTCTATATCATACCATTTGTAGCAAGGATAGCTTTATTTCTTCTTCCCCAACTTTGATTAATTTTATGTCCTTCTCTTGACTAATTTCTTTAGCTAGAACTTCCAATAATATATATATATATATATATATATATATAAATGGAGATAATGAGCATCCTTATCTTCTTATATACTTTAATGGATTGGCTTTCAGTTTTTCACCATTGAGAATGATGTTAGGTGTTGGTTTGTCATATATGAATTTTATTTTGAGGGTCTTCATTATATTGAACCTATCAAATGCTTTTTAGCATCTATTGATATAATGATGTGATTTTTATTTTATTTTTGTTGATGTGTTATGTGGATGTAGCATTTACAGGGCTCCTTTCAGTTAGACAAGAACAGGTAGATTGGTCATCCTGGGACACTAGGTATACATCCAAGTTATGTCTAGCAATGTCCAGGACCAGTGACTGATGTGCTTTACATAGGACACTGATCAGTGGAATGTTTTGTTAATAAGATTGGGAGTGAAGTATAAATCACTGGACTCACCATCCCACAATCCAGAGTTCAGTTTGACTCATCCTCCTCTATCAATAAAAAGGCCAGGATCTTGCTCTTAAGCAACATCCTCCATCTTACAGCCTGCTCCATGACTCTGTATTTTTACTTTATCACTGAGGTGTTGCTGACAAAACAGTGTTGAATTACATTAATTGATTGGTATAAGTCAAAACATCTTAGTGCTCCCAGAATAAATCCCATTTGGTCATGGTGTATAATCTTTTTCATTTCATTGTTGGATTCAATTTACAAGGATTTTTTGATGATTTTAACATTCGTGTTCATTAGGGAGATACATCTGTAGTTTTCATTCTTTCTATTGCCTTTGATTAAGTTATTGGTGTGATATTGTCCTCATAAAATGAATTTGATAGTAGCCCTTCTTTTGCAATTCTTTGAAGAGTTTTAGCAGAATAGGATTAGCTCAACTTCAAATGTTTGATAGAACTCACCTGTGAAACCACTAATTCTGTTTTATTTTTGGGGAAAGTTTTGCTTGTAATTTCTTCAACTTTTATTTATCTTTTTTTAGACTTGAGTTACTACACCATTCAGATTTTTGAACTTGTTTGTATATAAATATTCATACTAATCTCTAATTATTTTCTAGTTTTCTGCTGTGTCTTATAAATTCTCATTTTCTTTTTTCATTTATGGTCTCATTTATTCAAGTTTTTTTCCCTCTTTTACTCTGTGAGTCTGGTTAAATGTTTGCTTATTTTTTCAAAAAAACAGATTTGGGTTTTGTAGAATTTGAATTATCTTTTTTACCTTTGTTTCATTTATATCTGCCTTAGTTTTATTATTTCTTTTCTTCCTCTTTTTTTTGGGGGGGGTGATTTTTTTTTTTAATTTACTTGAAATGGGTTGTCACTACTATTTCTTTAAGTTCTTTCTCACTTCTTGATATGGACATATTGTTATGCACTTTCCTCTCTTTTTCATTTATTTATTTATTTTATTTTCTCATCTTGTTGTTTATGTTGTAAAATAGTTGCTTTCTCCAGTCATGTGTAGTCCTCCTAATAATGACTTTCTGTGCCTCTTACATTATGAAATATTGTATTATCATTATCATTTGTATAAAGGTTTATTTTTTTCTTTCATTTTCTTATTAATGTAGTATTATTTCAATTACAAATGCTCGATAAGCACATAATGGGCTATCTACATTCTTAATTGATTTCTAATTTAATACTTTTATGATCAAAGAAGACACTGAATTATTTAGATCTTCATATACTTATTGATATTTACCTTTTGACCAGTGTTCAGTTGATGTTGGGTGTGGGGGTTGTCTGTAAATAACTGTTAGGCCAATACAGTCTTCACATTTGTTATGGTCTATTGTATCCTTTTTTATCTTTTGCCTCATTGATATTTCCATTGGTAAGAGTGGGGTGTTGAAGTGTCCTAGTACATATGTACTTTTCTACAATATTTGTTTTCAAAATATATATATATATATTTGATTATTGTATTTTGGTGTTGCCTCATCTGGTGAGAATATTGCGGAAAATGTAAATTACTCATTGTGGGTTATCCCCTTGATCATTATACAGTTTCCAGCCATATGTCTTGTCAACGTTTTTAACTGGAAATCTTTTTTATCTGTTATAAATATGGCTATGCCTGTGTCCTTTTGGGAACTGTTTGTTTATAGAATTGTTTTTAATCCCTTTAGAACTTAGGTGTGTTTTCTGGAGGTCATTGGTGGTTGGATTCTGTTTTGTAATCTAACATATTATCTTGTGTCTTTTTATTGATGAGTTTAGCCCATTAATATTTAGGGTGAGTATTAAAATATGAAATTTAATACTGTCATTTTATTCATAATTTTATGATTCTACTTAAATCCTTGCTCCTTTGTTGTTTTCAATCCTAAAGCTCTACTACTATGTGTCTTACTGTGCATTTATTAATTTTTTGGTCATCCTTTTAGCTTCCATGTGTCTGTTTTAATTTCCTTCTTCAAGTTCTGGAAGTTTATTTGAATTATTTCCTTGAATAATTTTTCAGTCCCCTTGTCTCTTTCCTTCTGAGAATTTATGACTCATATTTCCTGTCAGATAATTCTTGATGTCTTTCTTCATTCTTTGTCTTCCTTATCTCTCTTGTTCTTTCTATTTTTCATGTTATTTATTTCTCTCTCTTTTATCTCTTATCTTTCTTTCCATATCTGTGTCTTTGAGATTATCAATTCATTCATATAATTTATTCTATTTCCATGGCTTTTTCAGAGTGTTTTATCCCCTCCATTAGTTATTCATATCATACAGTTTATTTATTTATTTATTTAAAGTTTCAGTTATAGCCTTCTCTGTGTTGGTTATGTTTGTCATAACATTATTTCCCTTATTTGTATATTCTTGTAAGTTCCATATGTTTTCTGAGTATTAATCTAATTCTTTGACTTTCTTAATCACATAATTTTGAATTCTTCATCTGACAAGAAGAAAAATTATTCTGTGTGAGTGCATTGTGTTCTGGCAATTAATTTCCTTTCTGAGGTGTCCTTGTTCCTCAGAGGGATTGCTTGACCATTTTTACTTTTATTTCCCCTCATTATTTGTTTTTGGGTTTGTTCTAAGCATAGGTCATCAAGATGGGTATCCAGACTGCGGGGGCTGATGGACACCAGCCATTTGTGTTCTGGGTAGTTTTCCAGGGTACAAGGTCTACTTGCAGACCTCCTTCAGCTGTACCCTAGCCTGGGTCATCCAAGTAACTGTCTGAGATGCTGTGGCCTGGTGGTCAGACTTTCACCTAGATGAAGATCATGTGAACTGTTGAGAATGGTTTTGGGAATTCTGACTATTCTTCCCTGGGGATTGGTGGCCCAGATATGTGTCGGAGTTGGTGCTGGCAGTGTTGTGACTAGTGGACAGACTTCCCATGTCTTTCACCTAGGCTTGGTTTCTCTGGTAAGCTCAATTTTTTTTTTGTCTTTAACTTCATATTTTGAAATAATTTAGACTCACAATAAATAGTAAAATTAGCATAAAGATATTCAATGAGGGTCTTCCCTGGTGGTGCAACTGGCTAATGTACAGCACTACAAAGCTAGGTGCAGCTGCTTCATATTCAATTACTGGCCAGGAAGATGACCCACATGGTGCAGCAGACCTCTCCTGACCCACCCAATGCTCCCCTCAACAGTGTGCTTCATCAATCTGCATGCTCTTCTCCCTGCTCTGTCTCTGGTGAATCCTCTCACAGCCCTTGCACTTCTGGCCATTACATATGCACAAATAAATAAATCTTATAAAAAAAAAAGAAATTCAATGAAGTTGCCCTTAATAACAATCTATTTTTACATGTCTATATACATGTCTATAATACACTATGTAAAGCAGGAAATAACAGCAGCCTGGTACAATTAGCTATATATCAATCAAATTTTAACAGTTTTTTGGCAAATGTCCATTTCCATCATAGCTGTGTGTATACAGTTGTATGAAACTTTATTACATATATAAATTAAAACAATACCATCATAGTCAAGACAAAACTGTTTAGTCACCAAAAAAGATTATTTTCATATTCCATCCTAACACTTTAAAATAATTTTCATCAGTTTTCACAGATTTATTGGCCTCTTATAAATCTTATTTGGAAAGAAATCTATTCATACCCCTGACCATTTTTAGCTGGTTTGCATGTTTGTTTGTTTGTTTTGTTTTTAAGTTAGATCATTTGCTACTTGTATGAAGTATGAATATTGTACCCCATTCAATTGGATGATTAAATGGGATTGTTATAAGTTGAGGTGACCTAAACTACTTATTTGTACTTTTATTTCCCTTACTGTAATATCATGACTTCAGAAACCATCTCTACCATTGATATCATGAAATATATTGTCAATACTTTCTTATATGTACTTTCTTGGTACAGTTTTTAATCTAAATATATAATCCATTTCGAACATATTGGTATCGGTGGATTTATAGGGCAAAGTAAGTTCATTATTATACATGAAACCAAAGCCTTATCAACTTCTATGGATTACTTACCAACATGGGTACAGAATGGTAAGAAGCTGCATTAGGGAGTGAGCCTGAGTGGCCAGAGGCCTCAGGATCTCCTGAGAGACCCTGCTAGCAGCTTTCAAGTAGAGCGAGAACCCTGATCAAGAGGGAGGAAGAGTCATTACCAGAGGAAATCCAACATACAAAAGCTGGATTACAAAGTTAATAAAGGACAGAGGGAAAAGCCTAACAAATGACATGAGTTCACAAATGAATAGTATGTCATAGAAAGAGAAAAAAACTCCACAGAAGGCTAAGTCATAGACAATGTTCTCCCTATCACATATAGAATTTATAATTGTGATGGTACAAGATTCATATAAATGGAAGTAAACTCGGAAACACAAATTAATGTCCGTTAGGAAGAAAATCAGTGAACCGAAGACAGAAAACTGAATCTCTAAGTAAGATTAAAAAAAAAAAGAATGAAATTTCATGATTTCAAAAGAATAACACAAGGAGATGAAAAACTCAGGGGAAAATTCATGGAATTAGAATAGATCAAGAATAATGACTCAGTCTAGTTGAAAATGCATATATACAAATAACACAGGTAGAGAAGGAAAGAGAAATAAAATTCAAAAAATGGAGAAACATTCAGAACTGTGCAATTCCACCACAGAAGGCAACATAAGAATAATGGGAATACCAGAAAGGGAATTTCCAGGGACAAAGGAAGAAAGTAATAATGGTGGAAAAATCCCCATGTGTAGAGAAAGAAGTAAATGAAAATAAATAAATTATAAAATCCAAGAAGCTAAAAGAATCCAACATAACTAGACAAAACAAGATTGACAACAAGACATATGAAGTTTATAAATATTCAGGACTAAGATAAGTACTGAAAATAAAAAGGGAGAAAAATCATAACATATAAAGTTACCCCAATCAGGTTAACATCAGACCTCCTGATGAAATACTAACATCAATAAGAGAATATAATGGCATATTCCCAATACTTAAGGGAATAAAAGGCCCTCCCTGGTGGCTGCAGCCACTTCAGCAGAATCCGAGCCCCAGCCAGGGAGGTGACCCACATGATGCAGGAGACCTCTCCTGTCTTGCCCAATGTTCCCCTCAGCAGTGTGCTCTGTCAATCTGCCTGTTCTGTTCCCCATTCTGTTTCTGGTGAATCCTCTCACCACTCCTGCACTTCTGACATGTACCCCACTTCTATGTGTGTAAATAAATAAATAGATCTTTTAAAAAAATACTTAAAAGAGAAAAGCTTCCAGATAAGAATACTCTATCCTGCAAGAATGTTCCTATGTGTGGGAAGAATAAAGGCTTTTTTAGATATAGAGAGACTCAACGTGTTTGCAAACACAAAACCAATACACCTCCAAGAAAAAGTGAAAGAAGTTCTCACATTGAAACTGAAAAAAGGAAAATATTCAGAAAACTAAATAAGGAAATATATTGACCAACAAATGCTAAGAATAAAATAGTAGCAAAAGACTATCACATTTTAATAATCACTGTAAACATAAATGGACTGAATTCACCAACTATAATAAAAGTAATATTCAGTTGGGTTAGAAAACAGACTCCAACTTCACACTGTCTCCAGGAGACAACTAAATTCCAAAGTTAAACATACAATTTACGTAAATAGCTATAAATCAATCTTCAAGTTATTAATCTATATTTCTTCTTTAATTTCCACTTTAACCCTGTACTTAATAATCAGCAACATATTATTTAAACATCATGCATTTGAGATTTTTAAAAATATATGTTTTAGTTTATAGTTTCATTGCATTATGATCAGAAGTATACTTTAAATAGCCATAAGCTTAGTGACAATTGTTTCTGTGTCCCAACGTATGGTCTATTATGATAATGCTCCATGTATACTTGAGAAAATCCCTATACTGCAGCATAGGGGTGAGAGATTCTACAAGTTTCTATTAAGAAAATTTGCTCTAACATAGCATGTAAGGCTATCATATCCCCATTCTCTATCTTCTTGATCTGTTCAAAATTTAAAAAAAGTTTTTTATACATTATATTTATTTGAGTTAACATTGATTCACAAAACTGTCTGTAACTTACTGGAATAATATAACACTTCCACTGTTGTATATTGCAATATCATGCCAACAACTCATAAAACTCCAACACACCCTTTGAGCGTCCACTCACTTTACAATTCTAGTGGTTTCAATTTTACTGTCAGATTTGTAGGGTTCATTTTTATTTAGATTACTCTGTTACTTTGCTTGCTTATTTTATCTTCTGCATGAATAGGATCAACTGGTATTTATTGTTTTCTATTTTTATTTTTAAATAATTATCACAGTTTCATAAAAATTGCAAGATTTTGTCTCATTTGATATCTGAATAGTATCCCAGTTATATATATATTTATACCACATCTTCATTATTTATGATTATCTAATGTTGAATATGGTTTTCTTTTTTTATCTTTATTTATATATAAATACACACAGAGAGATAGATTGTAGATAGATAGATAGACAAATAGATAGATATTTAACATCATTCTTCATTTTGTGTATCATCTCAGTAGTTTTTCCCTGTGGACTTCCCACCACCACTTCACCCATGTGCCACCACCATAGTCCCATACACTTTTCCCACCCCAGTTTTATTCTATTCCCTTCTCTGACCCTGTAGAATGTCTCTGGTTTATGGTTGTTTGTTGATTTTTGTTTTCACTTTATTACAATTTCTTTATTTTTATTTCTTTATTTATTTTTATCCCTTATACTCCTGCTATGAGTGAAATCATTTTTACAAAGGAGTAAAAATGTGCAATGGAACAAAGAAAGTTTTGTTCAACAAATGATGATAGGAAAACTGGGCTGCTATGTGCAAAAAAAAAGAGTTTAGATTACTACATTGCGCAATAAACAAAAACAACTCAAAATGGATTAAAGAACTAGACATAAGACCTGAGACCATAAAATATATAGAAGAAAATATTGACCAAATACTACATGATATATACCTCAGTAACATCCTATTGGATTCTTTTTTTTATGATGCCATGAAAATGTTAGTGACATTTGTTCCTTTTCTTTGAGAATGCTATTGAAATATTGATAGAGGGGCCCTCCCTGGTGGTTCAGCTGGTTAAAACACAGCACTGAGAAGTTAAAGCCACTTCAGCATGAGCTTGATGCCCGCCCCACTGGCCACATGGCACTGGTCAGACCTCTCCTGACCTGTCCGCTGCTCCGCTCAGCAGTGTACTTTGTCAGTCGTCTGTTCTGCTTCCCACTCTGTCTCTGATGAATATCCTCACTGTCCCTGTATCTCTGTCCTGTACCCAGTTCTGTATACATAAATAAATAACTAAAAGAAATTTTGATAGTGAGCCCTCTCTAGTGGCTTAACATGTTGAAGCACAGCACTATGAATATAGCAAGAGCCACTTCAGTGTGAGTTCAATTCTGTTCAAAGGGTGATCCAAGCGGTGCAATAGACCTCTCCTGACCTACCTGTTGCTCCCCCTCAGCAATGTTCTTCATTATTCTGCCTGTTCTGCTCCCCACTCTGTCTCTGGTGAATCCTCTCATCACCTCTGCACCACTGGCTTATGCCCAGTTCTGCATAAATAAATAAATGCTTAAAAAATAATAGGGGTGTGAATTATATGTACATACACATATTTTCAATAATATGTGTATTTTAACAACATTGATTCTTCCAATGCATGATCAGAGAATGTATTTCTGTTTCTCTTTCTTTTAATAAAGTTGTATAGTTTTCATTATACAGGGTTTTTTTATGTTAATTTCTAAGTTAATAACATTCAGTGAGATTTTAATAGAGCTAGTCTCTTGATTAATTTCTTTTAGTTTTTTACTTATATTCAAATAACCATTTAAAGAAGTTGATTCTATACCCTGCCATTTCACTGTAGTTATTTGTTTGTTTGTTTATTTACACTTTTAGTGTTGTCTCCAGGGTCTTGAATACATATAGTCATGTCATCTGCAAATGTTTTATTTCAGAAGAACTTCAGGGGAAATCTCTATTTGGATTCCTTCTTTTTTTTTTTTTTTTTTCCCTGTCTAATCCTTCTAGGTAGGACTTCCAATAATATGGTGAAGAATAATGACGAAAGTAAACATCCTTTGGAGCACAGATGAGTGTCCTGGAGATAGAAGAAAGGTGGGTATTGTTTTCTAACCCAGCTAATCAATCATTTACTTTTCACTGGAGTTTTTAATCCACTTTACTCATTGGTGGTTATTAATATATGACAATTTTGTGTTACTATTTTGTTTTTAGTTGACTGGTTTTAGTAATTTTCTTATGCAATATTTTGTGAACTTTTTTTTTTTTGTATTTAGATATGAGAGCGCCTTTCAACATTTCTTTAAGGGAACTTTAGTTTTGACTAACTCCTTTACCTTTATTTTTGGGGGGATACTTTAATTTTCTAATACCTGGGAGAGTTTTGGTACATAATATTCTTGACTGGCAGGTTTTACCCTTTGATTATTTTGAATATAATTACTTCCCTCCTTGCCTGCAGACTTATGCCAAAAAAAAAAAAAAAAGCAATGAAAGCTGATACAAGTACCTTCATATATTTCCTGCTTCCATCTCTGCCCCCTCGTCACCTTCAACATTCTCTTTATTATTATTATCATCATCATTGTCGTCATCATTATCATCCTTGGTTGTTTCACTACTATGTGCAATGTTATAAAAGTATTTGTTTTGATTTTACTTTCATTGTCATGGAATTATATATTTAATTCTTACCCCAGGATTGGTATAGTTTCCTTTTTTTTTTTTTGTAAGATAAGTCTGCTCCTCATCTGGGATATCGATGAAACTTAGGTTTCTTAGAGGAATCAGCAAGTTCTCAAGTGCTTCTTCTTCTTCTTCTTCTTTTTTTTTTGGCATCTGTTTATTTATTTTCTTTCATCTAGACCTCTACACATGTCTGTCTCTGAGGTCTCTGAGTTAATACTACATGATCCATTCTGCTTGCACACTGTAGAAATTTTAATTAATTTTAGTGTGTGTTTTAAATATAGAAGCTCTTTTTTCTTTTTTCTTTTTTCTTATGAGGAGCATCAATTGGTATCTCCACTTCATCAACCCTGCTTCCTAGTTCATTTATATATTTTTTTCCTTTTTTTTTAAATGCATACAAGAACTGGGGTATAAGTTAGAGGTGTGTGTGGAGGTGTGTCACAGAAACAGAGTAGGGAGCAGAACAGATAATCTACTGAAATACTGAAATACACTGCTGAGGGGGCAGTGGGCAGGACCGGAGAGGTGTGCTGTGCCATGTGGTTTAGCTCCCTGGACTGACTTGGGATTCAACTCATGCTGCAGTGGCTGGGGGTATTTTGATAGTGCTGAAACTTTAAACCCTGCACCACAAGGAAGGCTTGTTTATATGTTTCTTTCAAAAGTTTTTAAAGCTCTTTGTTTAATTCTTCTGAGCTATTTTTATGTACCTTCTCCATTCTCTGGCTGTCCGTTAGTTCTCTTTATTTTTAGCACTTTCATTTTAATGTCTTCTGATTTTGTGTATTTGTATTCATTTTGCTTGGGAATCTTTGAACCTATTTGATCAGGTTCCATTTCCAGATCAGGTGCTGGCTATTTCCTTAAAGAAATTTTCAATATTTTTTCTATACTGCATCTCCTTCTGGGGCCTTCATGATATGAATATTGTTTAATTTTAAACTATCACAAGGATAGTTTTTTTTTAATTTGTTTTGTATTGCACACTCAAGCTTGCTAAATCCGTCAAATATTTTTTCAAAATTATTGAATTTTTGCATTGTATTTATTAATTTAATTATAATATTTAAGTGAATTAATTACATTTGAAACATAACAAATTTTCTGTATAATATTTAATTCATGCTTTATGTCTATTCTTTTTTCTTATTTTGACAAGTATAACTGTTACCTTAAACCTTATCTGGCTGTTATTCATTTCTAATGGATTTTGCCTTCTCTGGGAATTCTGTTTTATTGTCTGTGGTATGTTTTTCTGTTTCTTATACTTAGAGTGGGATAAAAGATTTATTTATTTTTTTTATTTTAGTAAATTGACGTTGTGTTTTATGTTGTTTGATATAGTCCCATATTATTTACCAAGCATCCTTAGGTGTCTACTGCTTCATAAGGCAATGTTTTTTCTAAGTAGTGAGAACCAACTATTCAATTCTCCTAAGGATTTGTGGAAATCTGAGTGTAGGTAACCCTCTTATTTAGGCCAAGTCCTCAACTGAAATATCCTCAATAACCTCAAGCTATCATCAACTTCAAGCTATTATCAACCTCAAGCTCTGGTTCAGCTCTTGTTTATGGATTCTGTGACCAATAACATACTCTCCACTCCAGGTGTGTGTGCAGGGACAAAATCACTGAGATCTTCTGTTCAAATTGCAGACATATTATTATCATAATTCTGATTATAGATGAATTAAGTGTGTGTGTATCTCAAGGCTTAGACATGCTTTATACAAAATACTGACCCTTTCAAATCTCTCTCAGAGTTGAAGCCCTTGGAGGGATATGGTTGGCTTTTATGATCATATCCAGGATTTGTTACCTTTGACTGTCAGTCACGGAGGAGTGCCTGCAGGTACTTGCTCACATTCTTGGAATCCAAGTACTCTGAACTCTGATTAACAAAAGCATGTACTATAATGTAGTTATTACCTCAGCTTTGACTTCAGTTTGTTTGTTTTAATATATAACAATACCATTAGCTGTAGAGTAAAATCTCTTCTACATGGAAGTACAGATAAACTAATTTGTTTTCTTCACAGATTGGGTCTGCAGATATTCTTGTCTGTTACCCAAGCTCAAGTCAACAATAACCTCCTAAAACATATCTTACAGATGTCCACTGATTTATCCTATTAATGGTTGCAAGGTATTTCACTTTCTGACTATGCTTGCCAATTTGTTATCTAGTGATGTAGAATATGCTTTTGCTGGCATTGATTACTACTCTGGCATTCTTTAATGGTTTCTCTGTTCCCCTATTCTTCTATGTCTTTAGATAGAAGCATTCATTTTGCACACTGTCTATGTATATCTTCTAAAATGTGATTTTCAGATTCTAACATCTCAGTTATAATAGCAAACTCTTTAGTCAACAACAGAGAGGCTTTACAATGCCGATCTCCCTCCCTCTATTTGTAATGCTACAAACAATTAAGTTTCATATTTTTTAACCCTCTCTGCATACAGTGCTTTATTTACAATCGGAAAGACATGGAAACAAGTCTCCAAAAGTGGATGACTAGGTCAAAAAGATGTGGTACATATACACAATGGAATATTACTCAGCAACCAAAAAAAAA